>NC_087346.1:87860833-88163863 GCF_030014295.1 Loxodonta africana
ACACCTTTCCTGACTTTAAACCATGCAGTATCCCTTTGTTCTGTCCAAACAACTGCTTCTTGATCTATGTACAGGTTCCTTATGAGCACAATTAAGTCTTCTGGAATTCCCATTCTTCCAGATGTTATCCATAATTTGTTATGATTCACACAGTCAAATGCCTTCTTATAGTCAATAAGACACAGGTAAACATCTTTCTGGTATTCCCTGCTTTCAGCTAGAATCCATCTGACATCAACAATGATAGTCCTGGTTCCACATCCTCTTCTGAATCTGGCTTGAATTTCTGGCAGGTCCCTGTTGATATACTGCTGCAGCCACTTTTGAATGATCAGCAAAATTTTATTTGAGAGCGATATTAATGATATTGTTCAATAATTTCTGCACTCGGTTGTGTCACCTTTCTTGGGAATAGACATAAATATGAATCTCTTCCAGTCAGTTGGCCAGGCAGCTGTCTTCCAAATTTCTTGGCGTAGACAAATGAGCACTTCCAGTGCATCATCCTTTAATGAAACATCACAACTGGCATTCCATCAATTCCTGGAGCCTTGTTTTTCGACAACGCCTTCAGCGCAACTTGGACTTCTTTCTTCAGTAACATCGGTTCCTCATCATATGCTACCTTTCCTGAAATTGTTGAATGTCAACCAATTCTTTTTGGTATAGTGAATCTGTGTATTCCTTCCATCTGCTTTTGATGCTTCCCACATCTTTTAATACTTTCCCCATAGAATCCTTCAATATTGCAACTTGAAGTTTAAATTTTTTCTTCAGCTCTTTCAGTTTGAGAGATGCTGAGTGTGTTCCTCTCTTTTGGTTTTCTAGCTCCAGGTCTTTGCACATGTCATTATAATACTTTTCTTTGTCTTCTCGAGCCACCCTTTGAAATCTTCTGTTTAGCTTTTTACTTCATCCCTTCTTCATTTTGCTTTATCTACTTGACATTCAACAGCAAATTTCAGAGTCTCTTCTTACATCCATCTTGGTCTTTTCTTTCTTTAATGTCTTTTTAATGGTCTCTTACTTTCTTCATGTATGATGTCCTTGATGGCATTCCACAGCTCATCTGATCTTTGGTCATTAATGTTAACATGTCAAATCTATTCTTGAGATGGTCTCTAAATTCAGGTGGGATATACTCAAGGTCATACTTTGGCTCTTGTGGGCTTGTTCTAATTTTCTTCAGTTTCAACTTGAACTTGCATATGAGCATTTGATGGTCTGGTCTGAAGTCAGCCCCGGCCTTATTCTGACTGATGATATTGAGTTTTTCCATCATCTGTTTCTACAGATGTAGTTGATTTGACTCCTGTGTATTCCATCTGGCAAGGTCCACATGTATAGTCACCATTTATGTTGGTGAAAAAAAGTATTTGCAATGAAGAAGTCATTGGTCTTGTGAAATTCCATTATGAGCTCTCTGGCATCGCTTCTATCACCAAGGTCATATTTTCCAACCACTGATCCTTCTTCGTTTCCAACTTTTGCATTCCAATCACCAGTAATTATCAGTTCGTCCTGATTGTATGTTCAATCTATTTCAGACTGCAGAAGTTGGTAAAAATCTTCAATTTCTTCATCTTTGGCCTTAGTGGTTGGTGTGTAAATTTGAATAATAGTTGTATTAACTGGTCTTCCTTGTAGGCATATGGATATTATCCTATCACTGTCAGCATTATACTTCACATAGATCTTGAAACGTTTTTTTCGATCATAAGTGCAACACCATTCCTCTTCAAGTTCCCATTCCTGGCATAGTAGGCCATATGATGGATTCAAAATGACAAATACCAGTCCATTTCAGATCACTAATACCTAGGATATCGATGTTTATGCACTCTATCTCATTTTTGATGATTTCCAGTTTTTCTAGATTCATACTTCATAAATTCCTTTAGAATGGAATAGAGTACTAAGTAGCAATAAATAATAATGACGAATCCATGCAACATCTCACAATGTGGATGAATTTGTAGGACATTATGCTGAGTGAAATAAGTCAATCACAGAGGGACAAATATTGTATAATACCACATTTATAAAGAAATGAGAAAAGATTTACACACAGAAAAAAAAATCTTTGATGGTTATCACAGATGGGAGAGGGAGGGAAGGAAAATTACCAAATAGATAGACGACACAGGTTAATATTGGTGAATGAAAAGGCAATACACAATATGGTGAAAGTAAGCAAAATATGACCAAGGCATGGAAGGACACTGAGAGCAACACAATAAAAAGGGGAACAATAGTAATTGGTAATTACTATGGTATTGGCAATCCTGCAACCATAGTATTAACTAACGCTAATTTATGAATGTATACATAGGTAGATAGGTATGTCAAGAAGTGTCGGAGAGTGTAGGGGAACACATCAAAATTCAGATATAGGTTTGGTGGTGGTTATTTCTACATACATATATTATATATTAATATAGACAATACAACACAGAAGTGCCATAGTCAGGGCAATGTCTTAGACATAACCAAATACCTCATGAGGTGAGGTTCCTAGGCCAGAAGGTGAAGGAACATAGACTCGGGGGACATCTACATCAACTGGCACAACATAGTTCATAAAGACATAGTTCTGCATCCTACTTTGGTAAGTAGTATCTGGGGTCTTAAAAGCTTCTGAGCTCCCATCTAAGATACAACAATTGGTTTCCTACAGTCTGGAACAAGGAGAGTGAAGAAAACCAAAGACTCAAGAGAGCAATTAGTCCAAAAGTCTAATGGACCACTGAACCGCAACCTACAGGACACCGACACCAGAAAAACTAGATGGTGCTTGGCTATCATTACCAATTGCTCTGACTAGGATCACAAGAGAGGGACCCAGGCAGAATAGGAGAAAAATTGTAAAACAAAAATTCAAATTCTCAAAAAAGACCAGATTTTCCAGTCTGACAGAAACTGGAGGAACCCCCAAGACTGTGGCCCTAAGATGCCATTCTGAACTGGAACTGAAGCCATTCCTGGAGACCACCTTTCAGCCAAACCACAAAAATGGCCATAATAAAAACAATAAAAAAAAGAATGAATATATATGTCCACACAAACATAGCAAATGAATGTTCATAAACAACATAATAATCAAAAAGTGAAAACAACCCAAGTGTTTATCAACTGATGAAGGATGGGCAAAAGTGTTATATCCTTACAATGGAGTATTATTTGGCAATAATAAAAAATAATGTATGTCCTGTACATAACACAACATAAATAAATTTTGAAAACATTATGATAAGGGAAAGAAGCCAGTCACAAAGGAACACATATTGTATGATTCCATTTATATGAAAAGCCCAGAATAGGAAAATCTGCAGGAACAAAAAGTAGATTAGCAGTTTTCTAGGACATGGGCAGAAGGAGAATGGAAGACTGAGGAGTGATGGCTAAGGGGCAGAGGGTTTCTTTGTGGAGTGATTAAAATGTTCTAAAATTGATCACGGTGGTTGTTGTACAACTCAGTACATATACTAACAACCATTAAATGGTATGCCTTAAATTGAAGAAATGTTTGGAATGTGAATTATATGTCAATAAAAATTTTACCAGACACAAAAAGCCTTGAATCGTTATATCCAAAAAAATGCTGATGCAACTATATAGTTACTTTGTCTTTAGTTCTTGCGTTAAGGAGACTGCTTCACAAGTGGCTTCACTGTTCTTAACACTATTCTAAATTCTACTATATAACACAGGTCACTTGCAAATATTATATCATAGACTCTTAGCTGTGTGATAGCACTTTCGATAAAAGAGATATTAAGTACACTCATACAAACACAAGGTCATCTCCGTATTGCTTTTTCTACTTGGCACCCACATTCTCTGCTTATTCGTATAATGTGTTTACTTTGACCTGTAACAGTTGTATTTTAACTTCTTGATTGATTTCTCCTGCGATAGAAGCATGAGCAATGGTGGAAGGAAACAGCAATTTGACAGCGAGAATTCACTTAACCAGGATGTCTGTGAAATGGATTTCAGTTCTTCTGCTGATACAACTGAGTTGTTACTTTAACTCTGGAACTTGTGGGAAAGTGCTGGTGTGGCCAACAGAATATAGTCACTGGATCAATATAAAGACAATACTGGATGAACTTATTCAGAGGGGTCATGAGGTGACTGTTCTAACATCTTCAGCTTCCATTCTTATTGATTCTAACAAAACATCTGCCATTAATTTTGAGATTTATCCTACATCTGTTACTAAAGATGATTTTGAGTTTATATTAATAAAATTGATGAAGAAATTGACAAATGATCTGCTGAAAGACAGATTTTGGGCTTATTTTTCACTACTACAAGAGAACTTGTGGGAATTTACTGATTGTATTCAAAGGCTCTGTAAAGATGTAGTTTTCAACAAGAAACTTATGATGAAACTTCAAGAATCAAGCTTCGATGTTGTTCTTGCAGATGCCCTTGGTCCTTGTGGTGAACTACTGGCTGAACTACTCAAAATACCCTTTGTGTATAGTGTCCGATTCCTTCCTGGATATACATTTGAAAAATATAGCGGAGGACTTTTAACCCCTCCTTCCTATGTACCTATTGCTCTGTCAGAATTACAAGATCGAATGACATTCTTGGAGAGGGTAAAAAATATGATGTATGTGCTTTATTTTGATTTTTGGTTCCAGGCATTTAATGAGAAGAAGTGGGATCAGTTTTACAGTGAAGTACTAGGTAAGTCATATTTTTAGTTGGTAAATGAAGTCCTAACTTTCCTTGCACTTTGAAGGAATTCATGTAAATAAAAAGCCAGAGAAATTTTTTTGTAAGTAAAAGATTAAATGAAAATATGAAATAAACTATCAATTTCACAAATATTATGGAGAGGCTTCTGTTAAAGTATCAGAAGAATCCAGTAGCCCAACACTAAGGCAGGAGACCCTAGGAAGTCAGAAACCCAAAAATTAAGACGATTAGATTTTTATTAATTAACTACATATCCATTATGTTGTACTTTTATCTTTAAAAAAGTCACTATAAATCTCACTGAATATCTGGAGGAACGTAGACATGTACATTGAAGAGTGACATACATATTTCTGGCATAACTCTCTATGTAACCAAAACCAAAACACATTGCCGTCTAATCGATTCCAACTCATAGAGACCCTATAGGAGGAAGTAGAGATGCCCAATAGGGTTTCCAAGGAGTGGCTGGTGGATTTGAATGGCTGGCCTTTTAGTTAGCAGCTGAGCTCTTAACCACTGTGCCACCTGGGCTCCAAATATCTATGTCACAGCAGGAAAATAACTTCTCCTATAGCTCAGTTTTCTTATATACTGATTAAATTTTTTTATATTACCTTCTCAGAATTCCCTCTCAGTTGAGAGATAAAATGGCTCTATTCCAGATTCAAAAACCTATAATTTTGTCTACAATATTTTATTAATATGCTAGATAAATAGTTGTAATCAAAATAATATAATTATCTACAACTTGTGACTAGTGAAACTTGAGGATTCTAATGATTCACCATTTCTTCACTGTGTGTAAGCCATCTGTCTTACAGGCCTATGATGTTTTTGAAGGATTGGCATATAAGTTATTGGTTTGTATTTTTTGAAAACTATGTCTCTCTATTAAAAAAAAATTCAGGGTGAGCAAATCTATTTACATACTTTAAAAAAAAATTTCCAGCTATTAATGGCAAATAGTTTCATTTAACAATCATGTATTGTTCAGCTCTTAGCTTGAACCAAATGCCAGAGTTGGTACAAGGAATTGAGCCATACTCACAAAAAACTCACAGTTTAGTTGGAAAACCAAGCATCAAGGGACTGGTTTGCTCAAATGTAGAAACTAGACTAAGTACTTCTGGGAAAAGTGTTTCCATGGCTATGGTAGGATTAGTTGACTGGAGAGCTCAAATTCCAGTCATTTGCATTTTTCCATTGTTATTTGTGACTTTAGAGAAAAAAATGCATATCTAATTCAACAACGGCTTAAGTTTAATAACTGTTAATGGTGGTGAAAGTACTGATGTGACATTAGAGATGTAAGTGCCTTCTTACACTTTTTAACACCTTTGGTTCCATTATTCCAAGCTCCCTTCAGAAAATTGCCCAGATATTCAGATGTCAATTTTTTCAAGTTCCCTCCACCTTTTGTTTTCTCTCTTCTTTTCAGGAAGGCACACTACATTATCCGAGACAATGGGGAAAGCTGAAATATGGCTCATTCGAACCTATTGGGATTTTGAATTCCCACGCCCACTCTTGCCACATTTCAACTTTGTTGGAGGGCTCCACTGCAAACCTGCCGATCCCTTGCCTAAGGTAAACCTATTACTGTTGGTTTAGTATTTTTGATTGAAATGGTTCTACGTTCTGCATTCAGAATGTTTGACTAAATAAGAAAGATGTGGGAAGTGGAGTAAAGTGACCTGCAAATTGGAAATTCATGTATTTCCTTGCTACCACAAGTATCTGAATATCTTTATCAAGACAATAAAGTGGGAATACCTGTAAGACTTTGAGGATACAATATATTAAAGCCTTCATTATTCAACATATAAGAAAATATCAGTCATCCATTCAAAGAATATTTTTACAGTGACTACCATATTTCAGGTGAGCTAGGTGCTGGTTAGGTGCTGGTTGGATGTGCAGAGAAACTAAGCAGGCATGGCTTCTGCTCCATGCCTTGTCCCACCCCGTGCACACACACCTTATTTTCTAGTTGGAAAAATAGAACAGAAGCAAGTAATGAAAATAAAGTGTGAAAATGATATAATAAGGAAAGACCACAATGCTGAAGGAACACCCAGCAGGAATCATAGGAACTACCCAGGGTCATTGATAATTATGGGGAAGGGTGTGCAGGAATAAGTAGATGAAGTGGGAGAAAAAGGAAGACAAAAAGAAAACAGCTAAGTAGTATCAGAGGTCCCCAAGATTTCCTAGTTGAACAGGAAGAGGAAGAATAAAGAGGCAGATAATGTGGGAGATGTTAGATGGAGCCAGAAGGAGTTTCATCGATTAAGGGCATTGGGGAACTGAGGGAAAGAGTTAAGCAAAGGAGAGATATGGTCAGGTTGTTTTTTTTCTAAAAGAACCCTCAAGGTGCAATTACTGGATTGGATTGTAAAGGAGCAAGACTGTGGAATGGCAGATCCCTTAGAAGTTTATTGCAGGAGATTAAGCACCAGATTATGAGAAACTAGACTAAAATGTTCCCACTGTAAGGACTATTCCTATAATACTACCAACCCCATAAGGAGGTTGTATGGAAAATATTAGTTAATATGTATAAAACACTTAAAACATCTCTAGCACAAAGTAATCCAAAAGTAATATTAACTATTGTAATTATTGCTATTTTTGTTACTATTACTAGTACTATTAAAACTTAAAAACCCATTGCCATAGAGTAGATTCCGACTCATAACAACCCTACAGGACAGGAGTAGAACTACTCCATAAGGTTCCTAAGGAACTGTTAATCCTTTGATTAGCGGCCAAGCTCTTAACCACTGCATCACCAAGGCACATTTAATATGTGTCAGGCACATTAGATATAATTCTCATTTAATATGAACTGGTTTTCCAATAGATCAAAATTATATTCTTTAGCAAAGTCCTAAAGAACAGACATCTTGCAGATTTTTTAAAAGTGGATTATACATTTGGAAACCAGATTAGCAGGTTGAAACGCTTAAATTTTGTTGTAAAGATTTAGGCTCTTCACCAGTATTGTAACTTAGAGGGAGACCATTCCTAAACAATATAAATGGGTGAATATTAATGGGTGCTGTCAACAATATTTGCAGCCAACCCAAAGTTTGCTTGCTTACAGCCTTGGTTTACAGCATTGAAACCATTCGTCATTCGAAACCCCAGAGTTTTACATCTTTGGGAATAAAAGGAGTGGTTTAGCCTATCAGAGAAAGTGTTTTCTGCCATACACCAACCCTATAGGAAACCTCAGTAAAAATTCCTTTGAGTATAAAAAAACAAAACCCATTGGCATCTTGTGGATTCTTACTCATAGCGACCCTATAGAACAGAGTAGAACAGGCCCACAGGGTTTCCAGGGAGCAACTGGTGGATTCGAACTGCTGACAATTTGGTTAGTAGACAAATGCTTAACCATCTCACCACCAGGGCTCCCTTTGAGTATACAGTTATTTATATCATAGCTCCCTGATAAAATGAACATAGGGAATGTATCCTGGGCATATAAAAAGAATAATAAATCCTGTGTACATAATAAAGATGAAATTATTTGTATTCATTGTGTCTGAAAATTCCCTTAGCTTGAAATTACAAAATACTTCAGTCAGCATATAGGATAATATTCCTTATGAAGGAAAGAGTCCTTGTGGCACAGTGTTAAGAGCTCAGTGGCTGACCAAAAAGCTGGCAGTTTGAATCCACCAGCTGCTCCTTGGAAACCCTATGGGGCCATTCTACTCTGTCCAATAGGGTCACTATGAATCCAAAATCAAGAATCTAATATATTTTAAATTAATATGAACCTTTAAGACATAAGTGAAAATCAAGCATTCTTTTTTGCACTAGTATATGATCTATTAAGAGATCTGTTTTGTCTCCCTTCTTATTGGTGGCAACATAAAACTGAGATCCTATTTTGAGTGCAAATTGTTTAGGCTATATATAACATCTTTCACGCAGTCCAAAAGCTGCAGTAACATTAATGAAGGTTTTATGCAATCTAATCTTATTCATGAAAGATATTTCTAGTCACATGAAAGGAAAATGACAGTCTTAGGAGGAGAAGGGAACAGATGAGGAAAAGGAAGATGAATAGTACCATAATAGTTAAAATAATATATAGTAATTGTTACCTAAATTGCAGAAACAAGATTTGAATCGAAGTCAGTGACTGTGAAGACTGTTATCCTTTATTATAAAAAGTGATTTCTCCCCCCATATTACTTGCTTTTTCCTTAATTATTAGGCTCTCAGATAATTTTGGACTTTTTTTAAAAAAGACATAAAGCACTTGACAAAATTCATCAAAAGATTTTAAAATGCTTATGGCCTTCGATCTTGTAATATACTCATATGAACCTACACAGAGAAAAAAAAAAACAAGATGTGCAGAACCAACATTTATGGCAGTGTTATTTATAAAGGTAATTGCTGGAAGTAATTTAAATTCCAACTTTAATGAGAGGTTAGATAGCTTATGTGTACCCACACTATTATGATCATTTCAATGAAGAATGTTTAATTACATAAAACCACTCATTATCCAAGTTTAATTTGAAACTGAGGGGCAAAATTATAAATACAATATTGTTGACAAATTTCTTGTAGAAAAAAGGTATATTCAGTGAGATTACAATTTTCTAGATATATGTCATATATATACATCTCAACATATGAATAGGATAAACACTAGAATGAAAGCATATAGATTTTAAACACTTTCAGGATGCAAAGTGTGGATGATCTTACTTTCTTTTTTATATTTTCCAAAATTTCTTACAATGAACTTACGTTATTTTCATAAAGATGTAACAGAATAGGAATGAACCAGTCCACATCGGTGATTATAAAGAAAGGTTGTATTACTATAATGCTATCCAGGTCCATCTTCCACAGCAAAGATAAAGGAAGTGTTAGACAACAAGACAGTGAGACACAACTTTAAATACAGATTCCTTTAAATGCTGTTGTGCATTGCTGGAGTCACACAGAAAACCTGGTTGTGCCATGTGATTTATAGGAACAGTACAGCCATCCTCATTAAAACTGAGGTCATCAGGTCCCAATTACAAATTTGATGAAAGCTCTGAGTAATACATAGTCTGCACGGTTGGGGTTTGGAATATTTTTTTTCTTTTGTCTTTTCTTTAAAAGCAGTAAAGAAGTTTTGAAAAGAAGTATTATGCCAATGATATTAGGCTCAGAAAGTATAGTTTTTATTTTGCAAGGGGACAGTCATTACTTTATAGTGAAAAAATAACAAATAATGAATTTAAGACAAAAGGAATGAAAAAAAAAAAGATGAGTATATGGTTTTGGCAAGATATCCAGGAAAATTTTGACTTTGCATTTTTTTCCCTTTTTTTGGTGGCAGGGTATATTCACTGAGGAATGATAAATCATTCTAACAGAGAAATAAATCTAATAAAAAATAAGACAAGGATCAGAGAGCAAAACTTAGAATAATTCTCAAACAACTCCAGGCAAACACGTCCTCACCAGGAACGATATATAGTTTCAAGTGAGATTCTCAAGACGGAGATCAAATCCCAACTGGAGAAAGGCCTGGGGTACCTCTCTCACCTGAGTGACAATGCTTCCCCAGGACACAGTGAGGTGATGATGAGGGTCCCTCACAGCCACAGTTATGCATAGCATATTCTACAGGTACATCAATTTCATAATATGACTAAATGACAAGTATCACAAGGAAGAAGCCAGAAATATGGACATTCCAACATGTAACTACAAATGTATATTCATGGATTGTAAATGAGAATTTTATGACTATTTCACAGAAATTCCAAACCCAAAGTTTTTTTTGAATGTTAGAGACTTTTAATCTCTAGGCACTAAGGGGTATTTTAGGGGAATATTTGGGAAACTATGAGAAAGTTTAAGTATGACATAAAGGATCATGTAACTGAGACAAATATACAATCATCCCCACCATAACTAATTTTTCCTCAGTGTTCATAGTCAGGAAGTAAAATACTAATGAATTCCAACTGAAAGAACTCTCCAGAAAACCTGCCACAATAAACACATGTGATTTAGTAGAATTATAACCAACTAATTGCTCCCCAGTTGATTCCAACTCATGATGTCTCCACATGTATCAGAGTAGAACTGTGCTCCACAGGGTTTTCATTGGCTGATTTTTCAGTAATAGATGTCCATGCCTTTCTTTTGGTGCACCTCTAGGTGGACTTGAACATCCAACCTTTTGATTAGCAGCCAACCACAGTAATCATTGCACTATATATTCTTATATAGTAGAAATATAACTATATAGAATTAAAGCTGAGTTAAGATCCTGTTGTGGTACCTCCTTCCAAGAATACACAAGAGTACTTAATAATTGTAAATGAAGAGTGAGTGTCCCTCTCGCTACTGTGTAATGGCTTTATTTCATTTCTTGTTTATGTCACACACACACACATACACACATTTACACAAATATATACATAACAGAGGCCATAGATCTCATATCACGCATATGCTTCCAAAGGAGCTTTGTTAAAAATCAGCCACCCTTCTAATAATTTCTCTCTATCAATACTTGAAGATCCCTGGGTAGCGCAAACCTACTAATCAAAAGGTTGATGGTTCCAACCTACCCAATGGTGCCACAGAAGAAAGGCCTGAGATCTGCTCCCATAAAAATTACAGCCAAAAAATCCCTGAGAAACTCAGTTCTACCCTGTAACACGTACGGTTGTCATGAGTTGGAATCGACTTTACAACAATAGTTTGGTTTTGCTGTCAACACTTGATTTTCTCTCTTAAGTTGTTTGTGGCCATATCTGTAAATATTGTACAAAATGTTGTTGCTGTTTCGTGATGAAGCAAATGGTTTCTTTACAGGAAATAGAAGAGTTTGTCCGGAGCTCTGGAATACATGGTGTTGTGGTGTTTACTCTTGGGTCAATGATCAGTAACATCACAGAAGAAAGGGCCAATACAATTGCATCAGCTCTTGCCCAGATTCCACAAAAGGTTAGATAAAGTGCCTTCATGGTGATCAAATACTTCACTAGTCTTTTCAACTCTGTAAAGGGTCTCATTATGGAAATTTTCTGCAGGAATATAAACTATTATGATGATCCATTGCCATCCAGTTGATTCCAACACATAGCCACCCTATACGATAGTGTAGAACTGCGCCATAGGGTCTCCAAGAAGTGGCTGGTGCATTCGAACTTCTGACATTTTGGTTAGCAGCCATATCTTGCCAAAGCTCTCAACCACAATGCAACCAGGGTTCCATTTTGATAGCTCCAATTTATCTCAGATTTCAGTTTGAAAACAAAAGTATAGGTGTTAGATGTTAAAATAATACTATGTATTTTTAAATGAAAATTACTTTAGCATTAACATTTTGATGAAAAATAAGTATATTTAATAGCTGCAGTGTGAAATTTTGACATCATAACGCTGTTGTAGCCAGGCATACGCAAATCACCAAATTCTGTCCTGTCATTTGCTCCTCTTTCTTGCAGGACTCCTGAGGGCATTATACTCACAGCAGACCTTAGAAAGGAGTAAAATTTTAATTAAGTGATTAGGAGAAGGCCAGATCAGAAACCCTGGTGGCATAGTGGTTAAGTCCTATGGCTGCCAACTGAAAGGTCAGCAGTTAGAGCCCACCAGGTGCTCCTTGGAAACTCTATGAGGCAGTTTGACTCTGTTTTATAGGGTCGCTATGAGTCAGAATCCACTCAATGGCAATGGGTTTGGTTTGGTTTTTGTTTTGTAGATCAGATAGAAAAGTAAAAAATATTTCACAAAACCACAAAGACCGGATCAAGCAAACTTAAGTAAACTCCTTTCCATGTCATTCAAAAAATAATAATAATGAGACTTCTGGCCAACATGGTGCCATAGACAGAAGCACCATGGCATCCCTCCACAGTAAAAGACCTGAAAAACTAAGTAAAACAGAGACAAATGTAATTCCTGGAACCTGAAGCATCAAATAAAGAGATAAATAACTCAGCCAAATACCAAATAGAATAAGAAACTGACAGAAGAGAGAGAGCAAGGAGAGATACGTGTGGAGGTTGCTTATCAGCTAACACAGCATGGATTTGCCATCTTGGACTCCTTTCAGGGATTGGTGGACAGGGAGCATGGGAAAGCAGCTTCACAGAGCTCGGAGCAGGAGACAGAGCATCCAGTAACCAGCGATACAGGCTTTGCCACCCCCCATTCTCTCCCTGCTGCTCTACATTCGAGCTTCCTGGCTGGCTGCAGTGGCTCACCTGGCTAGGAAGTACAGCGTCTGTGCCACTTGGATTCACCTCACCTACATCAGAGGTCTGTGGACAGGGAGTAGAGGAAAGCAGCTTCACGAAGTTCACAGCAGGAGACAAAGCACCCGGTAATGAGCAATATACACTTTCCTAAACCTCACCATTCTTCCTCCCTCTTCAGCCTCCTTTACTTCCTGCCAGCTGCAGTCTCTTGGCCAAGAGGCTACTGCTCCCACCCCAGGCCACTTGGATTTGCCCCACTCACACTGGCTGGGTTCCAGAGCTGATGTTTCTTCTTTCCCTTTCTTTTGGTTTCTTCTGTGCCTCCCACCACCTCCCCCTCCTTTCTCTCAAACACCTGGGTCTGTGGGCCATCTTTGCTTCTTCCTGAAAGGCTGTGAGGCCCTGCTCCACTGGGGAACCATTCCTCCCGGCCAACGACAGCAAGCTGGTGGGATTCCTGGGGCTTTTTTTTTTTTTTTTGCTTGTTTTTATTGTTTTGCTTTGCTCTGTTTTGTTTTGTTTGTTTTCTTTCTCTTTTTGTACCTGGGAGCCCCTTCTAGCCAAGCTGTACTTCACAGCTTAGGAGCCACTCTCCCAATCTGCACAGCCACATAGTTGTGAATTCTAAGGGCCATTCTTTTAATCTTTTTTTTTTTTTCTTTTTCTCTTTTCTCTCATTTTCGCTTTGTCTTTCTTCATTTCTCAGTTCTTGTCTGTCTATACTTACCTTCTTTTCCAGTCTCCTGAATACCTGGCACTGTGTGGCATCTATACCCCCTCTAACCAGGTTATTCTGAGCAGCCTGGGATCCACTTTCCCAGTCTTTACAGATACACCAGTGGGACCCCTGGGAACTTTTCTTTTCTGGGCAAAGTTTTATCTAGTTTTTTTTCTCCTCTTCTTTTTTTTTCTTTTTACCTTTCTCCATTTCTCTGTTTCTTATCTCTTCCTTCCAACGAGATGCTCACTTAGCACTTTTTCTTATTTTCCTTTGTTTATTTGTTTTTGGATTCTGTTTCTCTCTTCTCTTTCCCATACCTATATTAGCTCCATACATCACAACCTACACCCTTTTCCTGCCTACCTGCACCATGTGCTGAACATCACTCCACCAAGCAGCTCAGGAATGGTCAGTCAGAACCTGTCCAGCACTGAACCCTTGCCTACCCTATCAGACCTAGTATGTACCACAAACAACCAATCCCAGGCCCTGCACTTCAGCTGGACCTGCCCTATTGCACCATAGCTGAGTGACCAGTCCCACCCATTGGACAAAGAGGAGAAAAGTGTCGTGACTACAGATGAGCAAACAACAAAGAATGCACATCCTGCCTGATCAGACATAACCAAATAAAGCAAAACACCAGGACAAAACGACAAATCTACAATTAAAAAATGAAGAAAATAACTACTGAATGTCCCCAAGACAACAGACAACATCAAAACATATTAAAAAGACAGGACAGAATGATTCCAGTAAACATCCAAAATAAAACACCGGGTGACTTTCCAGCAGAAGAAAAGACACTAGAACTATCTGACAGGGAATTCAAATCTCTAATACTCAGAGCTATCCAAGAGTTGGAGCAAAAAGCAGACAAAAATGAGGGAAAAATAGACAAATTTATAGAAAAGGCAGACAGATTCATGGAAAATACAGACAAAAATATGGAAGAATTAAGGAAAAAAAAATAGGAACAAAATGCCAGAATAAATTCACAAGTAGAAATCCTACAAAAACAACTAGAAATCCAAAGATAAACAACAATATTTCAGAAATGGACAGTGTCATAGAAGGGCTGAGGGTCAGGTTTGAAGTAATGGAAGACAGGATCAATGAAAATGAAGACAAACACTTGGATAAAATTCTGAGGAAAAATCAGAAAAAAGTAAGAAGAAAAATGAGGAAACCCTGAGAATTATGTGGGGTACAATTGAAACCAAAAATGTGCAAGTGATAAGAGTTGCAGAACAGAGAGAGAAAATGGAAAAGACAGAGAGGATCATCGAAGAATTGCTGACCGAAAACTTTCCTAATGTCATGAATGATGAAAAGCTGACCATTTAAGAAGCTCAACGAAACCCATATAGGACAGACTCCGAAAGAAAAACACCAAGGCATATCATAATCACACTCTCTAAAACCAAAGACAGAGAAAAAATCCTGAGAGCAGCTCAAGAAAAACAAAAAGTCACATACAGAGGAGAAACAATAAGACTAAGCTCTGATTTTCAGCAGAAACCATGCAGCCAAGAAGGCAATGGAATGATATATATATAAAACTTTGAAAGAAAAAAATTGCCAACCAAGAATAACATATCTTACAAAACTTTCATTCGAATGTGATGGTAGAATTAGGGCATTTACAAATAAACATGAATTAAAACAAATTTACAAGAATTATTAAAGGGAGTCCTTCAGTCTGAGAACAAACAACATCAAACCACAGCCTTACACTAGGAAACAAGATTGTACCAGCCAGACACCAACGTAGGACAGGAACTCTCAAGGACTATCCAAAACCAAAAGAATTGCAACAGGGAACCAGAGAGGTTAATCTGTAAATGATAACAATGTCAGAACAATAAAAGAGGGTATATGTATAGAATTTTCCAATGGAGAGGAAAGCAAGGCAATACCAAGTAATAATAGACTGGTTCAAACCTAGGAACATAAGGGTAAACGTCAAGGTAACAACAAAGAAAGTTAACAAACATATTCATCAAAATAAAAAAGAAAAACATAAAATCTCAATAAAAACAAAAACGAAAGAAATCCAAAAATAAAAAGACTCAGAACAGGAGAGTAAGAGGAGGAAAGAAAATGTTAGTACCACTAAAAAAAAAGCACTACAAAGTGACAGGAATAAACTCACACCTATCAATAATTATACTGAATGTAAATGGCCTAAATGCACCCATAAAGAGACACAGAGTGAAAGAATAGATTTAAAAAACAGTATCCATCACTATGCTGTCTACAAGAGACACAAAGATGTAAATCTATTAAAAATAAAAGGATGGAAAAAAATATATATCAAGCAAATAACTACCAAAAAAGGGCAGGAGTGGCAATACCAATTTCAGATAAAATAGACATTGAAAAAAAATCCACCATAACAGACAAAGAAGGGCACTGTATAATGATTAAAGGGACAATTCATAATGAGGATTTAACCGTAATAAACATCTACACACCGAATGACAGGACTCTAAAATACATAAGACAAACTCTAACTGCATTAAAAAGAGAAATTGACAATTCCACAATAATAGTAGGAGACTTGAACACACCACTCTCAGTAAAGAAGAGAACATCTAGAAAGAAACTCAACAAAGAACAGAAGACTAAAGAGCAAAATCAGCCTACTTGACCTCGTAGACGTATGTAGAACACCCACCCAACAGCTGCAAAGTACACATTCTTTTTCAACACACATGGAACGTTCTCCAGAATAGACCACATCTTAGGCTACAGAGCAAACCTCAACAAAATCCAAAACACTGAGGTAGTACAAAGTATCTTCTCTGACCACAATGCCATTAAAGTAGAAATTAACAACAGGAAGAGTGAGAAAAAAAAAAATCAATTACATGGAACCAGAATGACACCCTGCTTAAAAACCACTAGGTAATAGAAGAAATCAGAGATAGAATCCCAAAATTCCTAGAATCAAACAAGAATGAAAACACATCATACCAATACCTTTGGGATACAGCAAAGGCAGTTCTCAGAGGTCAATTTATAACAATAGATACACAGACCAAAAGATAAGAAAGGGACAAAATCAAAACATCAGCTATGCCACTTGAACAAATAAAAAGAGAACAGCAAAAGAAGTCCACACCCACCAGAAGAAAGGAAATAATAGAGATCAAAGCAGAAATAAATGAAATAAAAAACTAGTGCCATAGTTTTTTAGAAATAGAGAATAAAAAAACAATAGAAAGAATCAACCGAACCAAAAGTTGGTTCTTTGAAAGGATCAACAAATTCGACCAACCACTGGCCAAACTGACAAAAGAAAAACAGGAAAGGATGCAGATAACCCAAATAAAAATGAAATGGGGGACGTTACAGCAGACCAAACTGAAATAAAGAAGCATCATAACAGAGTATTAAGAAAAACTATACTCCAACAAATTTGAAAATCTAGAAAGCAGAGACAAATGTCTAGAGACATACTGCCTACCCAAACTAACACAAAATGATGTTAAAAATCTTAACAGACTCATAACAAGAGAAGTGGTTGAAAAGGAAAAGGTAATCAAAAACTCCCCAGGAAAAAAAGAAGTCCTGGCCCAGATGGCTTTACTGGAGAACTCTACCAAACATTCAGAGATGCACTTACACCAGTACTACTCAAACTATTCTAGAACATAGAAAAGGAAGCGACACTTCCAAATTCATTCAATGAAGTCAGCATAGCCCTGACACCAAAACCAGGCAAAGACACCACAAAAAAAAGAAAATTACAGACCAATAATTATTATGAATATAGATGCAAAAATTCTCAACAAAATTCCAGGCAATAGAATTCAGCATCATATAAAAAAAATAATAATAATAAACCACGACCAAGTAGGATTCATGCCAGGTATGCAAGGATGGTTTAACATTAGAAAATCAATCAACATAATCCACCACATAAATAAAAGGAAAGAAAAGAATCACATGATCATCTCAGTCGATGCAGAAAAGGTATTCGACAAAGGCCAAAACCCATTCCTGATAAAAACTCTCAATAAAATAGATATTGAAGGAAAATTTCTCAATATAATAAATAGCATCCATACAAAACCAACGACCAACATCATTCTTAAAGGAGAGAGGCTGAACACATTCCTCTTGAGAACAGGAACAAGGCAGGGATGCCCTTTATCACCACTCCTATTTAACATTCTGTTGGAAGTCCTAACTAGAGCAATAAGGCAAGAAACAGAAAAAAAGGGCATCCAAATCGGTAATAAAGAAGTTAAACTCTTCCTATTTGCAGATGATATGATACTATCCATAGAAAACCAAAAAAGACTCCATGAGAAAACTACCGGGAATAGTAAAAAAAAAATTCAGGAGAGGAGCAGGATGCAAGATAAACATACAAAAATCAGAGATCCATGAAAAGTAAATCACGAAAACAACAGCATTTATAATAGCCCTTTAAAATAAAATACTTGGGAATAAATCTAAC
Organism: Loxodonta africana; assembly: GCF_030014295.1. Taxonomy (NCBI): domain Eukaryota; kingdom Metazoa; phylum Chordata; class Mammalia; order Proboscidea; family Elephantidae; genus Loxodonta; species Loxodonta africana. Next base: position 87,878,985 of record NC_087346.1, read on the forward strand.
CATGGAGGTAAAAGACCTATTCAAAGGAAACTACAAAACACTACTACAAGAAACCAAAAGAGATCTACATAAATGGAAAAACACACCATGCTCATGGATAGGTAGCCTCTAAAAAAAAAAAAAAATTGGGAAAATTACAATTTTACCCCAAACAATTTACAAATACAATGCAATACCGATCCAAATATGAACAACTAAAGAGATGGAAAAACATATCACTAAATTTATATGGAAAGGGAAGAAGCCCCAGATAAGTAAAGCACTATTGAAGAAGAATTAAGTAGGAGCACTTGTACTACCTGACTTCAGAACCTACTATACAGCTATGGTAGTCAAAACAACCTGGTACTGGTACAAGGACAGATGCATTGACCAAGGGAACAGAATTGAGAACCCAAATGTAAATCCATCCGCCTTTGGTCACCTGATCTTCAAAAAGGGCCCAAAATCCATAAAATAGGGAAAAGACAGCCTTTTTAACAAATGGTGCTGGCAAAATTCGATGCCCATCTGCAAAAAAATGTAACAGGACCCATACCTTACACCATGTGCAAAAACTAACTCAAAATGGATCAAAGACCTAAATATAAATCCCAAAACCACGATGTTCTTAGAAGGAAAAGTAGGATCAACACTAAAGGCCCTAACACACAGCATTAACAGGATACAAATCACAACCAACAATATACAAGCTCCAGAGGATAAGCTAGATAACTAAGATCTTCCAAAAATTAAACACTTATGCTCATCAAAAGAGAATCTACCGACTGGAGGGGAAAATTGGCTATCACAAACCAGACAAAAGCCTAGTATCTAAAATCTACAGGAAAATCCAACACCTCTACAACAAAAGGACAAATAATCCAATTAAAACATGGGCAAAGAAAATGAACAGACACTTCGCCAAAGAAGACATTCAAGCAGACAATACACACATGAAGAAAAGCTTGTGATCACTAAGCCATAGACAAATGCAAATCAAAACAACAGTGAGATACCAGCATTATTGGCACAAATCAATAAAGCAGGAAATAACAAATGTTGGAGAGGCTGAGTCGAGATCTAAACTCTTATGCACTGCTCATGAGAATGCAAAATGATACAACCGTTTTGGAAAACGATACAGCGCTTCCCTAGAAAGCTAGAAATAGAAATACCATATGATCCAGCAATCCCACTCCTAGGAATATATCCTAGAGAATAAGAGTCAACACACAAATAGATAAATGCACACCCCTGTTTATTGCAGCTTTGTTCACTGTAGCAAAAAGATGGAAACAACCTAGATGCCCATCAACAGATGAATGGATAAACAAACTGTGGTACATATACACAGTGGAGCATTATGCAATGCTAAAGAACAATGATGAATCTGTGAAGCATCTCATAACATGGATGAATCTGGAAGGCATTATGGTGAGTGAAATAAGTCAATCACAAAAGAACAAATATTGTATGATACGCTTCAGTGGTCTCACCCCATCGGGAGCAAGGAAGGATGGAGAAAACTAAAGATACAAGGGAAAGATTAGTCCAAAGGACTAATGGACCACATCTACCACAGCCCCTACCCGACCGTGTCCAGTATAACTAGATAGATGGTGCCCGGCTAACACCAATGACTGCTCTGACAGAGATCACAGTAGAGGGTCCCAGACAGAGCTGGAGAAAAATGTAGAACAAAATTCAAACTCAAAAAGAAAGACCAGACTTGCTGGCCTGACAGAAACTGGAGAAACCCTGAGGATATGGTGCCCAGACACACTTTCAGCTCAGTGATAAGGCCACTCCTGAGGTTCACCCTTCAGCCAAAGATTGAGCAGGTCCATGCAACAAAACAAGACTAAAGGGGTGCACCAGCCCTGGGGCAGGGACTGGAAGGCAGGAGGGAACAGGAAAGCTGTTAATAGGGAACCCAGGGTTAAGAAGGGAGAGTGTTGACATGTCGTGGAGTTGTTAACCAATGTCATAGAACAGTGTGTGTACTAACTGTTTGAAGAGAAACTAGTTTGTTCTGTAAACCTTCATCTAAAGTACAATTTAAAAAAAGAAATAATAATAATGAAATGAGAAAGATTAAAACTAAATGTGGGAGATGAGAGCCAGTATAATAAGGAAATAAAAGAAAATACATAATAGGAACTCACTACCCTTTTTTTTGCCCTGGAATTATGAGTGCCTAACAATTCCCCAAACACTTGAATTTATCATTGGGAATCTCAATTTCTTTTAGCTACCCATTAAACCATGGGTGAAATATCACAGTTATATTCCATGCCTGATGAGATATAAAAATAAGTTCATTTAATGTGGGTATTTTTATTTACTTCAATGTTTTTTGTAGTTCTAATTTCTTAACATCTCTTGTCCTCATTTCCTCTGTCATATGGAATAGGTTTGACTAGGTGATCTTTTAATTTCCTTAGAATTCTAACTTGCTATAACTTTGCATTTCTACTCACAGAATAAGGTATTTTCTTCACCTTAACAGGTGCTATGGCGATATGATGGCAAGAAACCAGACACCTTAGGACCCAATACTCAGCTTTATAAGTGGATCCCCCAGAATGACCTTCTTGGTAAGATTAGAGAACAAATACTGAAAATATGAGTAACAGCCAATTATCAGAGAGCTAATAGTTCAACAGAAAAATCAATTGTTGAGCATTTACTATTGAAAAACTAAAAAATAAAGCATACCAAAAACCAAACCAAACTCATTGCCCTCAAGTCAGTTCTGACTTATAGAGACCCTATAGAAAGAACTGAGCAGAACTGCCCCATAGGAATTCCAAGGAGCAGTTGGCGGATTCAAACTGCTGACCTTTTGGTTAACAAGCAAGCTCTTAATCACTGTGCCAGTGGGATTCCCAAAAATAAAGCATAAGTTTTTTCTATATGTATTTTCTAGTTCTAGACAGGAAAAAAAAAAAGATGAAAAATAGTCATTGGCATTTTACTATATATAGTCATAATCCTTACGCCCAGAAGCAAGGTATCTGTATTTCAGGAATAATCATCTTTTGCACGGAATTTTTTAATAGCCTCCTGGATCATCTTTCTGTCTCCTAATTCTTTCACCTCATACCTATCCTTTCCATTGCTGGAGAGTGACTCTCCATTTGCTATAAGAAAATATCTAAAATCTTTATCATGAAGTGATGAAACATTTCATGATAAAGGATCACCTTACTTTTTTCTGAGTCCAGACCACTACCATCTCACTTCCTTCTTCCTTGGACACCCTACATATATATCAGGCTCAGTCGTTTTTCTCACTATTTCTCTAAGGGAGTATGTTCTAATGTGTCTTCTTTTTATGCTTATGTTGTTATCTTTATCAAGAATATTTTCCTTCCACTTGTCCACCAGGCAATCTTTTATTCACCTTTCAAGTCTCCAGACACAAACCATTTCTCCCATGAAACCCTCACTACTCCAGTAGACCTAGTTGCTTACCTCTCAGAGGTGTAAAAGCAATTAAATATAGTTTCATAGGCGTGATAATCTGTTTTCTAGATAAGACTGCCTCATTGAGTCCCTTATATTTCCCATTTCTTATTTTATTTCTAAGAATTATAATGAATAATTTTGCTAAATTTCACCCATTCCTAGGTCATCCAAAGACCAAAGCTTTTATAACTCATGGTGGAACCAATGGCATCTATGAGGCTATCTACCACGGGATCCCTATGGTGGGCATTCCCTTGTTTGCGGATCAACCTGATAACATTGTTCGCATGAAGGCCAAGGGGGCAGCAGTGAGTCTGGACATGAACACAATGACAAGTACAGATTTGCTCAATGCTTTGAAGACAGTCATCAACGATCCATCGTGAGTGGTTATAATAACTTTGTTTTGTTTTGTTTGTTTGTTGTTTTTTTGGTGATGTTAGGCAGATAATTTGTTGGAGTTTTGAGGTAATGGGGATGTTTTGAAATAACCAATAAGGAGAATGAGAGGAATCACTGAAGTTGGAAATGGAAGAATTATAAGATAAGAACACAGTTGAAGTAGGGACCATGGATGTTATTACAATATTACTTTTCACAGTTCTGTGACTTTCTCTCAGCATAAGACTCAATAAATTTTTTAAATTATTCTATAGTGGTTTATTTTGAGTAAATCGGCATGACTAATCACCTCAAATTTCCATTACATTTAACGCTTCTCAAAATTTCTATACTAATAATTTTATCCCATCACAAATAAATGGTAAAAAAGTAGACTGAAAAATTATACAATTAAAACCATTGAAAATGAGGGTACTAACCCAAACCCATTGTCATCATGAATGTATGCAAAGTTTTAGGTCTTTTGGTCATGATTATTTTTGTCATATTTGGAAGAATTATAAAATTTAAAAGAGATTGACTTGGAAAATATATGTTGGAATGTCACTGTGGTTGTTGTTAGGTGCCATCGAGTACATTCTGACTCATAGCAACCCTATGTACAACAGGATGAAACACTGCCTGGTCCTGCGCCATCCTCATAATCCTGCTATGTTCGAGCCCATTGTTGCAGCCACTGTGTCAATCCACCTCATTGAGGATCTTCCTCTTTTTCTCTGACCCTCTAATCTACCAAGCATGATGCCCTTCTTCAGGGACTATTCCCTCTTGAGAACATGTCCAAAGTAAATGAGACAAACCCTCGCCATTCTTGCTTGGAAGGAGCATTCTAGCTATACTTCTTCCAAGACAGATTTATTGGTTCTTCTGGAAGTCCGCGGCACACTCAATATTCTTAGTCAACACCATAATTCAAAGGCATCAATTCTTCTTTGGTCTTCTTACTCATTCTCCACCTTTCACATGCATATGAGGTGATTGAAAATACCATTGCTTGGATGAGGCACAACATAGTCCTCAAACTGACATCTTTGTTTTTCAACACTTTAAAGAGGTATCTTGCAGCAGATTTGCCCAATGCAATATTTCATTTCATTTCTTGACTGCTGCTTCCAAGGCCGTTGGTTGTGGATCCAAGTAAAATGAAATCTTTGACAACTTCAATCTTTTCTGCATTTATCATGATATTATTTATTGGTTCAGTTGTGAGAATTTTTGTATTCTTTTTATCGATGTGTAATCCACACTGAAGGCTGTAGCCTTTGATCTTCATTAGTTGGAATGTTGGAATGTTCCTGTTCAAAAGTCAAATTTTCTGAAACCAGAAATATTTGGCGTCCAAATTAACTTAAGACATGTATTAATTTCAGTCATACAATTACTACTATTATGATCATAATTATTAAGTATATATTTTCCCCATTATAAATTTCATAATGACTTTAAGAAGAAATAAAACATTTTATTTGAGAATATATTGGTAATAATAGTGCAGTGGACACTTACATTAAAAAAAAAAAAGTTGCCATAGAGTCGACTCTGACTCTTTGTGACCCTGTAGTACATCTACTACTCGCTTGTTGCCCTGGTGCTGTAGTGGTTAAGAGTTCAGCTGCTCACCAGAATGTCATCAGTTCAAAACCACCAGCTGCTCTTTTGAAACCCTGTGGGACAGTTCTCTGTACCACAGGGTCATTATGAATCAAAATCAATTCGACAGCAAGCGGTTTGGCTTGGTATTGTTCATTCTAAACATTTATCATGTAAGGCACAATTTAATAGCTATAATTATAAAAGGAATATACCTTTCATTTGGGGAGTTCACGTAAAAGAGCATTTCTCTTGTATAGATATCTTTAAACACCTTATAATTTTTAATAAATATAATGGTGGTGTTGAAAATGAAGACAGTTTCCTTATTAGTATATGTATATTGAATGCTTATCACATTATACTAAGTTTTTCACTTGTATTATGTGACTTCCTCATTATATTCTTTCTCTATTAAAATTACAAACAACTTCAGGATTAGTGCCCTCCTCTCAAAAACACAGCTCTCCCAAAGCAGCTTTACCAACTTCCCAGCAGGAAACAGAGAACCCAGTAACCAGCAATGTATGCTTTCCTAATGCCCACCCTTTTCTCCCCCTGTCTTTCAGCCTTCTGTCCTTCCTGCCAGCTGCAGCCCTTTCACCATGAGGCAACTGCTTTGGCCCCAGTCCCCTTGGATTCACCCCGCCCACACAGGACAGCTCCCTGAGTGCCATTTGTCTATTCCTGATGTTCCTTTCTTCCGTTTCTTTTAGTTTCTTCCATACCTTCCACCACCTTCCCCTCCTTTCTCTTAAACACCTGGCTTCATGTGCCATCTTTGCTTCCTCTTGAAAGGCTGTAAAGCACCACTCGATTGGGGAACCACTCCCCAGGCCTGCGAACCCACACTAATAGGATCCCCAGGGCTTTTATTTTATTTTATTTTTTGCTTTGTTTTGTTTACTTTTGTTCGGTTTTGTTTATTTGTTTGTTTCCTTTTTCTTTTCACAACTTTGGAACGCCTTCTAGCAGGGCTACACTGCACAGCTTTGGACAGACTCCCCTAATCTGCACAGCCACGTAGGTGGGATACCTAGGGGCATTCCTTTTTTCTTTCTTTTCTTTTTTCCTTTCTGTCTTTCTTCATTTCTCAGTTCTCATCTCTGTATACTTACCTTCTCTTCCTGTCTCCTGAATATCCGGTGCTGTGTGACACGTATACGTTCTCTAGACAGGTTATACTGTGCAGTCTGGGAGCCACTTTCACGGTCTTTGCAGCCACACTGGTGGGACCCCTGAGGGTTTTCTTTTCTTTCTTGGTTTTTTTTTTTTTTTTTACAAATTTTTATCTAGTTATTTTCTTTTTGTCTTTCCATTTTTCTCTTTTTTTATCTTTTCCTCCATTTTTTGGTTTCTTGTCTCCCCACTCCAATGGCAAGCTCCCTTAGCACTCTTTTTTTGTTTGTTTATTTACTTGTTTTTGCTTCCTGATTCTCTCTCCTCTTTTCCATACCCATAATAGTTCCATCCATAGCAGCCTCCCACCTCCTTCCTGCCTACCTGCACTGAGCACTGAACATCACACCCTTGAGTAGCACAGGCACAGCCTACCAGAATGTGCACAGCAGATTCATAGCCCACCCAGTCAGACCTAGTACATGCCACAAGCAACCCAGTCCAGCCCCTCTTCTTCAGCCTGCCCTGCTACACCATAGCTGAGTGACTGGTCCTGCCCATTAAACAAGGAGGTGAGAAGTATCACAAACACAGATGAGTAAACATCAAAGAGTGCATAGCCTGCCTGCTCAGACATAACCAAATAAAACAAAAAAACAGGACAAAACAAATAGAACTACAATCAATAAATGAAGAAAATAACTACTGAATGCCCCAAGACAGCAGACACCAAAACATATTTTTTAAAAAAAGGACAGGATGGTTCTAGTAAGCATCCAAAATAAAACACCAGATGACTTTCCAGTAGAAGAAAAGGCACTAGAACTACCTGATAGGGAATTCAAATCTCTAATATTCAGAGCTATCCAAGAGTTGAAGCAAAACGCAGAAAAAATTAGAAAAAATAGACAAATTCATGGAAAAGGCAGACAAAGTCATGGAAAATACAGACCAAAAAAAATAAAAAATGGAAGAATTCAGGAAGATAACACAGGAAAAAAATCCCAAATTTGCAACTATAAATCATACAAAAACAGTAACTAAAAATCCAAAAGATAACAAGATTTCAGAAATGGACAGCATCATAGAAGGGCTGAAGAGCAGGTTTGAAACGATGGAAGATAGGATAAGTGAAGTGGAAGACAAACACTTAGATACAACTCTGAGGAAAAGCAGAAAAAAGAAGGAAGAAAAATGAAGAAACCCTGATAATTACATGGGATACGATCAAAAGCAAAAATTTGTGAGTGCTCGGAGTTCCAGAACAGGGGAGAAAACAGAAAACACAGAGAGGATCATTGAAGAACTGCTGACAGAAAACTTCCCTAATATCATGAAAGATGAAAATGTGGCCATTCAAGAAGCCCAAGAAACCCCATATAGGATAGGCTTCAAAAGAAAATCACCAAGGCATGGCATAATCACACTTGCTTAAATGAAAGAAAAAGAAAAAATCCTGAAAGCAGCTCAAAAAAAAACCCCAAAAAGTCATAATACAGAGGAGAAACAAAAGACTAAGCTCTGATTATGCAGCAGAAACCACGCAGGCAAGAAGGCAATATATAAAGGCAAGAAGACCTATACAAAACATTGAAAGAAAAAAATTGCCAACCAAGAATAATAAACTCTGAAAAACTCTCGTTCAAATATGATGGGGAAATTAGGACATTCCCAGATCAACAGAAATTAAGGGAATATGTAAAAACCAAACCAAATGTGCAAGAATTATTAAAAGTTCTTCAGTCTGAGAGCAAACAACATCAGACTACAGCTTGAATCTAGGATGCAAGATTGTACCAGCCAGATACCAACCTAGGAAATGAACTCACAAGGACTATCCAAAATCAAAAGAATTACAACCGGGAACCAGAGGTTAATCTGTAAACAACAACAATATCAGAACAAAAAAAGAGGGAATAAATGGTATAGGTATAGAACTTTCTAATGGAGAGGAAGCCAAAGCGATACAAAGTAATAATAGACTGGTTCAAACCTAGGAAGATAAAACTACAAAGTAACAAAAAGAAAGTTAACAAACCTACTCATCAAAATAAGAAGAAAAACATAAAGTCTCAAAAAAAAAAAAAAAAGAAATCCACAAAAAAGAGGAATTCAGCACAGGAGTGTAAGAAGAACAAAAAGAATCACTACAAATTACAGCAATAAACTCACATCTATCAATAATTACATGGAATGTAAGTGGCCTAAATGCACCCATAAACAGACACAGAGTGACAGGATAGATAGAAAAAAAAAAAAAAAGGATCCATCAGTACTCTGTCTTAGAAGCAAACATGTAAATTTATTGAAAATAAAAGGATGGAAAAAAAGATATATCAAGCAAATAACTTCCAAAAAAGAGCAGAAGTGGCAATTCTAATCTCAGATAAAGTAGACTTTAAAACAAAATCCACCATAAAAGACAAAGAAGGGCACTATATAATGATTAAAGTGACGATCCATCATGAAGATTTAACCATAATAAATATCAACACACCCAATGACAGGGTTCCAAAATACATAAATACATGAAAAGAGAAATTGACAGTTCCACAATAATAGTAGGAGACTTCAATACACCACTCTCAGTATAGAACCGAACATCTAGAAAGAAACTCAACAAAGGTACAGAAGAGCTAAAGGGCATAATCAGCCAACTTGACTTCATAGACATATATAGAACACTCCACCCAACAGCCACAAAGTACACATTTTTTTCTAGTGCACATGGAATGTTCTCCAGAATAGACCACATATTAGGCCACAGAGCAACCCTCAACAAAATTCAAAACACTAAGATAATACAAAGTGTCTTCTCTGACCACAACCCCATCAGAACAGAAGCTAACAACAGGAAGAGTAAGGAAAAAAATCCATTACATGGAACCTAAAAGAACTGGGCACTAGAAGACATCCGAGATGGAGTCCAAAAATTCCTAGACTCAAACAAGAATGAAAACACATCCTACCAACACCTTTGGGACACAGCAAAGGCAGTCCTCAGAGGTCAATTTATAGCAACAGATAAACACATCAAAAAAGAAGAAAGGGACAAAATCAAAACATTAGCTATGCCACTTGAACAAATAGAAAGAGAACAGCAAAAGAAGCCCACAGCTACCAGAAGAAAGGAAATGATAAGGATCAGAGCAGAAATAAAGGCAATAAAGTATAGAAAAACAATAGAAAGAATCAGCAAAACCGAAAGTTGGTTCTTTGAAGGATCAACAAAATCAACAAACCACTGGACAAATTGACAAAAGAAAAACAGGAGAGGATGAAAATAACCTAAATAAGAAATGAAACGGGGGACATTACAGCAGACTCAACTGAAATAAAAAGGATCATAGCAGAGTATTATGAAAAACTATACTCCAACAGATTTGAGAACCTAGAGGACATGGACGAATTTCTAGAAACACACTACCTACCCAAACTAACACAAAATGATGTTGAAAATCCAAATAGACCTTTAAGAGACAAGAGATTGAAAGGGTAAAAAAAAAAAAAAAAACTCCCAACAACAACAACATAAAAAAGGCTCTAGCTCAGACGGCTTCACTGGAGAATTCTACCAAACATTCAGAGAAGAACTTACACCAGTACTATTCACACTATTTCAGAACAGAGAAAAGGAAGCAATACTTCTGAATTAATTCAATGAAGCCAGCATAACCCTAGTAACAAACAAAGACACCACAAAAAAGGAAAATTACAGACCATGAATATAGATGCAAAAATTCTCAACCAAATTCTAGCCAATAGAATACAGCATCATATAATACACTATGACTAAGTAAGATTCATACCAGGTATGCAAGGCAAGTTCAACATTAGGAAATCAATCACATAATCATGTAATCCACCACATAAATAAAAAGAAAGAAAAGAATCACATGATCATCTCAATCGACACAGAAAAGGCATTCAACAAAGGCCAACACCCATTCCTGATAAAAACTCTCAATTAAATAGGTACAGAAGGGAAATTTCTCAACATAATAAAGGGCATCTATGCAAAACCAATGGCCAACACTGTTCTTAATGGAGAGAGGCTGAAAACATTCCCCCTGAGAACAGGAACAAGACAAGGGTGCCCTTTATCACCACTCCTATTTAACATTGTGCTGGAAGTTCTAGCTAAAGCAATAAGCCAAGAAAAAGAAATAATGTGTATCCAAATTGGTAATGTAGTAGTTAAACTGTCCCTATTTGCGAATGATATGATACTGTATATACAAAACCCAAAAGACTCCATGAGAAAACTAGAACTAATAGAAAGATTCAACAGAGTAGCAAGATACGAGATAAACATACAAAAATCAGTTGCATTCCTATACACCAATAAAGAGAACAATAAAACGGAAATCATGAAAACAATACCACTTATAATAGTCCCTAAAAAAACAAAATACTTCAGAATAAATCTAACCAGGGTTGCAAATGACCTATACAAAGAAAACTATAAAACACTACTGCAAGAAACCAAAAGAGATCTACATAAATGGAAAAGCATACCATGCTCAGGGATAGGTAGACTCAACATTGTGAAAATGACAATTCTACCCAAAGCAATTTACAAACACAATACAATCCCAAACCAAATTGCCAACAACAATCTTTAAAGAGATGGAAAAACTTATCACTAAATTTATATGGAAAGAGAAGAAGCCCCAGATAAATAAAGCAATACTGAAGAAGAATTGAGTAGGAAGACTCGCACTACCTGACCTCAGAACCTACTATACAACTATGGTAGTCAAAACACCCTGGTACTTGTACAATGACAGATACATTTACCAAGGGAACAGAATGGAGAACCTAGGTGTAAATCCACTCACCTGTGGTCACCTGATCTTTGACAAGGGCCCAAAGTCCATCAAATGGGGAAAAGACAGCCTTTTTAACAAATGGTGCCGGCAAAACTCGATGTCCATCTGCAAAAAAATGTAACAGGACCCATACCTTACACCATGTGCAAAAACTAACTCAAAATGGATCAAAGACCTAAATATAAATCCAAAAACTATGACGTTCTTAGAAGGAAAAGTAGGATCAACGCTAGAGGCCCTAACACATAGCATTAACAGGATACAAATCACAACCAACAATACACAAGCTCCAGAGGATAAGCTAGATAACTAAAATCTTCTAAAAATTAAACACTTATGCTCATCGAAAGACTTCACCAAAAGAGTAAAAAGAGAACCTACAGACTGGGGGAAAAAAAATTGGCTATTACAAACCAGACAAAAGCCTAGTATCTAAAATCTACAAGAAAATCCAACACCTCTACAACAAAAGGACAAATAATCCAATTAAAACCGTGGGCAAAGGAAATGAACAGACACTTCACCAAAGAAGACATTCAAGCAGCCAATAGACACATGAAGAAATGCTCACGATCACTAGCCGTACGAAGTGCAAATCAAAACAACAGTGAGATTCCATCTCACCCCAGCATTATCGGCATGAATCAATAAAACAGGAAATAACAAATGTTGGAGAGGCTGAGTGAAGATCTAAACTCTTATGCACTGCTCGTGAGAATGCAAAATGATACACCATTTTGGAAAACGATATGGTGCTTCCTTAGAAAGCTAGAAATAGAAATACCATATGATCCAGCAATTCCACTCCTAGGAATATATCCTAGAGAAATAAGAGTTGTCACACAAATATACATATGCACACCCGTGTTTATTGCAGCATTGTTCACAATAGCAAAAAGATGAAAACAACTTAGATGTCCATCAACAGATGAATGGATAAACAAACTGTGGTACGTAGACACAATGGAGTATTATGCAACGATAAAGAACAATGATGAATCTACAAAGCATCTCATAATATGAATGAATCTGGAGGGCATTATGGTGAGCGAAATAAGTCAATCACAAAAGGATAAATATTATATGAGACCACTACTATAAAAACTCATGAAAAGGTTTACACACAAAAAGAAACAATCTTTGTTGGTTACAAGGGAGGGAGTATGGGGATGGAAAAACACTTAATAGGCAATAGATAAGTGGTAATTTTGGTGAAGGGTAAGACAGTACACAATACTGGGGAAACCAGCACAACTTGTACAAGGCAAGGTCATGGAAGCTCCATAGACACATCAAAACACCCTGAGGGACGGAATTGCTAAGCTAAGAGCTCGGGGACCATGGTCCTGGGGAACATCTAGCTCAACTGGCAAAAAATAGTTTACAAAGAAAATGTTCTACACTCTACTTTGGTGAGTAGCATCTGGGGTCTTAAAAGCCTGCGAACAGCCGTCTAGGATAATCCACTGGCCTAGCTCCTTCAGGAGCAAGGAAGAATGAAGAAAACTAAAGATACAAGGGAAAGAGTACTTCAAAGGGCTAATGGACCGCGTCTACCACAGTATCCACCAGAATGAGTCCAGTACAAAAAGATGATGCCCAGCTAACACCAATGACTGCTCTGACAGGGATCACAATAGACGGTCCCAGACAGAGCTGGAGAAAAATGTGGAACAAAATTCTAAGTCAAAAAGAAAGACAAGCCCTGGGGCAAGGAGTACAAGGCAGGAAGAGACAGGAAAGCTGGTAATAGGGAACCCAAGGATGAGAAGGGAGAGTGTTGACATGTTGTGGGGTTGTCAACCAATGTCTTAAAACAATATGTACACTAACTGTTTAATAAGAAACTAGTTTGTTCTGTAAACATTTTTCTAAAGTGGAAAAATAAAAAACCCAGCCCTCTCCCTGCCTTTTTTAAATAACAGGAAGAGAAGTAACCATCATTGCTATTGCTACAGTTCCATACTAGAGCACTTTGAGAGTTCATAAGCCATGTGTTTTACTTACCCTTCTTCCTTGACCACAATCATTTTCATCAGAAAAAGAAAATACAACTGCAATGCCTCAAAGCGCAATATTGAGCACTCTCCAGGTTCTAAAATAACATTACTAACAAGAGCAACAGCAATAATAACAGCAAACATTTCCCAAACCTCTACTACAGGATAGGAACAATTCTAAGTATTCTAAGACTGAGTCCATTATTCCGTGCAATAATCAGATAAAAAAGGCACTATCCCCATCCATTTCATTTTAACAAAGAGACAACTGTGGCACTGAAAGAAAAAATAACTTGCACAAAGCAGGCAGCTAGTAAGTGTCAGAATCAGGATTCAAACCATGGAATTCACGTTCAACCACTCAATCACTGACATAAGGTCAATACCAATTCCTGACCAACCTTGCCTGGACATGACCCTGAATCTCATCATGGACCTGCCACATATTTCTGAACAATGGTGTTATTTTCAACCTTGTACGCTAACAATTTCTTACTGGGTAATTCAAACTCTGCACACTCAAATGATGATGTTTTTCTTTTTCTTTTTTTGCCTTTAGGACTTAGTTTATGTTCTCTGTCCTAAAAATACACGTCTCTCCCAACTTCTGTCTTTCTTTACATCTCTTAAATCTACACATTCAACAAATTTAGGTCTTTAAACTAAAATCTCTATTTCTATCATCATCTCGGAGGAAAATAATATATTTTTCTTCTCATCTTATGTGGCACTAATTTTTACTACCTGCATGAAAATTTTACTTATTTATCTTTTCTGGTTTATTCTCTAAGTTGATGTCTATTTGATTTTTCTTCAGCTACAAAGAGAATGCTATGAGGTTATCAGCCATTCATCATGATCAGCCTGTTAAGCCCCTGGATCGAGCCGTCTTCTGGATCGAGTTTGTCATGCGCCACAAAGGAGCCAAACACCTTCGCCCAGCTGCCCTCAGCCTCACCTGGTACCAGTACCACTCTTTGGATGTGATTGGGTTTCTACTGGCTTGTGTGGTAATTGTTACTTTTCTTGTCATAAAATGTTGCTTGTTTGGTTATCAAAAGTTTTTTAAAACAGGAAAGAAGAAAAAGACCGAGTAGGCCTCTTTTAAGACCCAGTAACATTCAACTCAACTCTTATGGTTCAAGTTGTGGGAAGATTCACCCCCACACTTTGCAAGAGCTGTGCCTTTTCCCAATATTTTACTCTTGGTTAATTGCCATGGTGTTAGTTAATCCATTCTTCCCCAAGGGGGAATAATCCTGTATGTTTTTTGATGAATTCCTCCTCAATATTCCTCTTGAAATAGTTTCACTTATCAGGCGGATTACATTCAAGGTATTATTCTGATTTTGTAAATCCTGAAAAAAAAGTCTACTTTAGTGATGACATGTATAATTTCATAACTGGGAAACAAAATGAAACTCACTGGAGCCTTAACTTGTCGATTTGAAAAAAAAAAACAGAAAGCCTGATGTTTTCATTATAGTTTTTCAGAAATGTTTTCTACATAAACAATACATTCATATGAAATACATGTATCCGCTGTGAAATATAAAGCATTTTTTTCTTGAATTGTTTTCTTTCGGAAGTTCTGAGTGGTTTTAACTGACTTCTTTTATTTATTCATACCTAAAATTATGCAAAACTTCAAAGTCTTTGGTTAAAAAGACTAAAGATATTTTCATACCAACCTTGAATATGCTTGAGTTATTGTTCTCCCCTTATTGAATGACTCTTCGTAATTGGATAGTAAGACATGAAATAAAAGGAGAGAGTAGTTTCCTTGATTAGGAATGATAGGAGGGGCCCAACAAGTTTAGACCAATAACTCTGGATTATAATGTTAAAAGATACTGTAAAAGATACTCATATTTGGCCTTAACTTGTCAGTTCACATACTTTAATACCTAGGATATTTAGGATATAGAAACCCTGGTGACGTAGTGGTTAAGTGCTACAGCTGTTAACCAAGAGGTTTGCAGTTCAAATCCGCCAGGCGCTTCTTGGAAACTCTATGGGGCACTTCTACTCTGTCCTATAGGGTCGTTATGAGTCAGAATCGACTCAACGGCAGTGGGTTTGGTTTTGGTTTTCATAAACCAGAATGCTATAGAAATCTTTTTTATTGATTCTTTCCTCTATCACACAGAAAAAGTAAATTGCAGATAGAATAAAGATGCAAATTTCGTTATGTGCAGCAATTTTAAAACTTATGCATTAGAAAGTATTTGAAAAGGCAAAAAGTTCTCCAAATGTGTCTTTGAATACCAGTAATCAGAGCCTTTGGATTCAGAACAAACAAACCACAGAGAAGGAAGAAACCATTTCTTTGTGTTTTCTTCTACCTGATACAAAATACTTAAAAAATTTGGATGGAAGAAAGATGTACTCAGCATTTTTGACACCTGGAAGTTTTTATAACACTTTTCTGTGTGATAAGCTAGGAGTCCCTGGGTGGCGCAAATGGTTAAGTGCTTGACTACTGTTATGGATTGAATTGTGTCCCACCAAAATGTGTATCGACTTGGCTAGGCCATGATTCCTAGTACTGTGTGGTTGTCCACCATATTGTGATCCGAGGTGATTATCCTATGTATTGTAAATCCTAACCTCTATGATGTTAATGAGAAAGGATTAGAAGTAGTAATGTTAATGAGGCAGGATGCAATGCATAGGATTAAGTTGTATCTTGAGTCAATGTCTTGAGATATGAAAGAGACAAACAAGCAGAGAGGAGCAGGATCTCATACCACCAAGAAAGAAGATTCAAGAGAAGAGTGCATCCTTTGGACCCGGGGTCCCTGCTCTGAGAAACCCCTAGACCCAGGGGAAGATTGATGATGAGGACTTTTCCCCAGAGTTGACAGAGAGAGGAAGCCTTCCCCTGGAACTGGTGCCCTGAATTCAAACTTCTAGCCTCCCATACTGTGAGAAAATAAATTTCTCTTTGTTAAAGCTATCCACTTGTGGCATTTCTGTTATAGCAGCACTAGATAACTAAGACAACTATTAACTGAGAGGTCAATGGCTTGAACCCACCCAGAGGTCCCTCAGAGGAAATACTTGGCAATCTGCTTCCTAAAGGTCACAGCCTTGAAAGCCCTGTGGAGTGCAGTTCTACTCTGCACACACAGAGCCTCCATGATTTGGAATCTACTCGACTGCAACTGGTTTGGTTTGGGTTTTGGTTTCTATAGGAAAAAGATCTTTTTAGTAATAATCATAAATAAAATTAATTATGATAATAATGGTCATAAAAGAAACGTTGAATATTTTCTTTTATTAAACTTTTATCTTGTATCTTCTACTAATCCCTGAATCATGCCTTTAAAAAGTAAAAAATGAGTATTACATTACAAAAGAGAAAAGAGTAATACATTAATGATTTTTTCTTACGTTAATGTCGGTTTATTTTTTGTTTCTAAGTGAGGGGAAACCTTATACCTACACATTAGTCTGAGACAATAATAAGGCTTGACATATACTACCTATGCCAAATTCCTATTTCTGTTTTTAAAAAATAACTTCCACACATTTGTTAATGACTGTGTCCAAATTTGAACTGCCCACCTTTCAGTTGGCAGCCGTAGCACTTAACCACTACACCACCAGCATTTCCATTTTTTTTTTTTCTGGTGTCCAAATTGATCTTTGCAATTTTTAGACCATATAGCCAGATACATGTCTGTATCTACTCATGGATGATCAAGGAATCCTTTTATTCATTTTGGTTTTGACAGTTTTCACATAAAGCAACATACATATGTATAGTTAGGAAAAGCCACAAACATGAAAGTACATTTGGCAGAAAGTCATAAAAATCACACAGTATATTAAATTCCACATATTGCAATATAATCCATGTGGTTGTTCTAGCAGCTTTCAAATGTCTCAGCAGTCAAAAAAATTTTAATGCAAATAAAAACTTCGGATGGTCACATAGAATCATAGAATGAGGGTAACTTCCTTCACCTTTACAATCTCTGTGCTAGTATTGCTTATTTCAACTACTGTTTAAAGACAGGAACATGCAAGCATCACAGTGGTTGGAGACAAAACTCAATAATCATAAACTTAATCTTGAACATAAGAAGCTGAATCTGTCTATGTTGTAGACTGACTGCACAGCTAGGAGTTCTCTGAATTGATTTCCATGTAGAACGCAAAATTTATTAAAGGATATATAATGCAAATACAAATATGGAAACCCTGGTGATGTAGTATTTAAGAGCTATGGCTGCTAACCAAAAAGTTGGCGGTTCAAATCCACCAGGCACTCCTTGGAAACTCTGTAGGGGCAGTTCTATTCTGTGCTATAGGGTCACTATGAGTCAGAATTGACTAAATGGCAACGGGTTTGATTTTTGGTTTAATACAAATATACTAATTAGAAGTTTCGTATTTATTCTTAAAACCCAACAATTATTCAAGAATAATAATAAAGAGGGGAGGGACCTTGGCAGGGGTATGTCATTTCAGTGCTTTCTATTGATAAAGCTTAACAATCAATGAGCTGGCAAAGAGAAGTCCATAGAGGGCCCAGATTCAATAACATAAAGCTGAATTTGGAGCTGAGAGACAATAATTAAAAACTGGCACAGCAAAAAAAAAATTAAATTTTTCTCATTTATAGACTTCCCAAAAGCTTTTGTGCCTTTGGGCACTACATCATGGTGAGATTCAGAAGTGTCAGAAGCATGACTTTCTTTTAAAGACAAAGTGTGTCAAAGTGGGGTATATAGAGACCAAGTAATAGTGAGAGTCCTGAATAAAGGTTAGCTTACAGTAGGTCCTTTGGGTCTGCAGACTCACCGTGGTCATTGCCCTGGTTCCCAAATGTATAATCAGAATACTAGCAGGTTGGACTTTGGGTGGCTGCAGTAGTTAGATGCCTTGGTTCAAGAGAGTCCATTCTTTTGGGCAATCCCATCACCTCTCTCTTCATGCACCCAGCAAACCAGCACTGCACTGACCAATGATTTGGTGCCTCCCATATTGTGGGTATTAATTTTCACCAATTCAAAATGCATGAAAATGTGTCTCATTGATTTAATTGGAAAGCTCTCATTATTAACCTGGTTGACCACCTTTTTGTATGTATATTATCCTATCCATTCAGGTGTTTTGTTCTGTGTCCATGTACCACACTTGCGTTTTATTTTGGTGTTTTTCTGCTGACACTTATTTGGTATAGAGAGGTTACAAAACGCATTTGTAAAAGTCTAGAATCCCGGGTCATGACGACAGTGGCTTAAAAAGACTAGCAAAGTAATAAGATCAATAAAGGTAAGGTAAACTCTAGAAAAAATTAATCAAAAATCTTAGGTCACAGAAGATAAGCTTTCAGAGGTGGGTAAATCAATCATACTGAGGAAATGCAAGTTGCAAGAGTCAAATAGAATGAAACGAAAATCAAGGCAACACCTTGACTAAGATCACAAATACAACAATGAAGTACAGAATGAGAGGTTAAAACCTGAAAAACAATTAGAAACAAAGGAGCTTTAGAAATACAGCAGGCAAACAGGAGGACTCTAATGTAAGATGTTAGTAAGTAACTTTTATATTTTAATCCTTTCTCTGGCAATTTCTAGAGCCTTTAGGTGTTTCTTACTAGAGATACTATCAGTCAAGGTTCAGTCAGGAAAACAAATTTACAGCAAGTAATTAGATGCACATAATACTATTTTTCAGTGTGCTAGAAGAACAAAAGTCCACAAAGATCATCACCTATTTCAGATTTGCCTATGGTTCAAAAAATCAGGATCCTACTAATAATGCTGCTTAGGTCAGGAAACCATAGGATTCTACCATCAAAGCTCACAGCTGCTCCACAGCCTTAAGGTGGTAGTCATGGAAAAGGCCACATGCCATTGGAAACCTCATATCTGCTAAAGCACGTTCATGTTCCCACTGCTGATGTTGTTATTGTTGTCAGATGCTGAGTCAGTTCTGACTCATAGTGACCCTATGTACAACAGAACAAAACACTGCTCAGTCCTGCGCCATCCTCACAATCATTGTTATGCTTGAGCCCATTGTTGCAGTCACTATGTCAATCCATCTCATTGAGGGTTTTCCTCTCTTTTGCTGACCCTCTACTTTACCAAGTGTGATGTCCTTCTCCAGGGACTGATCCCTCCTGATAACATGTCCAAAGTATGTGAGACATAGTATTGCCATCCTTGCTTCTAAGGAGCATTCTGGTTGTACTTCTTCCAAGACAGATTTGTTCATTCTTTTGACAGTCAATATTCTTCGCCAACACTACAACTGAAAGTCGTCAATTCTTCTTAGGTCTTCTTTATTCTTTATCTAGCTTTTGCATGCATATGAGAAGACTGAAAACACCACAGCTTGGGTCAGGCACACCTTAATCTTCAAGGTGACATCTTTTTTGCTGGATTAAGAATATGACTTCCTTCTCTATTGTGCTGTCCGAAACAAAAAAGAGTGTATCTCATTGACAGAACATAGCTCACATCCAGGACCCTGAAGCCAGGCATCTAGAAAATGTTATTCCAAGTGAAATACAGGAGAACACAGAAGGCAGTGGTCAATGCTGGTGCCAAAAACAAAGACCTAATAATTCCCAACACAGGAGGAGATTCCAATCTCAGAATTTGTCGCTAGACAAGATAAGTAGAAATGGTTTAAAAAGAGCCTCTAGTAATGGTATATCAGCTTCTTGTAAGCAGATCTCCACAGAACCTTCTCTAGTTTCACATGAGTTTATACTTTCAGAATTTAAGTGTGTTTGAGAATTGGAAAACTAATTTGGCCATTGCAAATAATTTGGTCAAGATCATTGGATATCACCTAAGATTCATGTTTTCCTACTCAATCAATGAGCAACTATCTTTGAATCTTTTTCAACCTTATTTATCCAATCTTACTCAACATTCATTTATCCAACAACACGCAGCTTATCTGCTATGTATAGCATACCTTGTCAGGCACTGTAGAGAATACTAATATTAACGAGATATTGAACCTCCTCTCAAAGATCTTAAAATTTAGTAGAGAACAAAAAGCATGTATAGTTTAGCACAGCAAAATCAGAATGTGACAAGTATCAAATGTCAACTATCAAGTTTATGTCAATTTTCTTCACAATGAAAATACTTTTACTCTTATTCTAATTATATTAAAAAGAAAAAAAACTCATATTCCAGGTAGATAATTCAGATAATACAAAAATGTATAAACAAAATTCACCTAAATTTCCACCATCCTGTGGTAACCATCATTAGATTTTAATGATTACATTGGATCTTATCTTTGTGAATCTATACACACAAATATTTAATTTATATAAATAAGATATCATAACTCTATAAAATACACCTTTTTTAAAATTATGCACTGTTTTGGCTTACCTCCAATTTACTCCCTCCTCCTGCCCAACCAGCATACAGCAGCACCCCACCTTCCAATGACTAGTTGTGATAACCTCATGGGTATCCATCCCTTTCTTTCTCCACATACAAGCACATACACATATGGAAGGGAGGTTATCACAATTTGTTTCACTAAAGTGTATGATGTGATCAACATCAGAAGAAACAAAAACTAAAATGATTAAGGCTGATGGTCAGAAGGAGACACATGTTTCCAATTATAAGCACATATATACTAATTGATATGTTTTTAAACACATGTATTTACTTAGATTTTTGCTAAGGTTCGTTTTCTTTTCCTAATGACTTACTATCATGAAAGACAAGAACTTGACAAGAATTTTTAGTTGTAAATCTTACTATTCAGTATTGTCCTAGAAGTCATAGTGAATTCAATAAGTCAATTAATATGTAAAAAGAATAAAATTTAGAACACAAGAGGAGAGTTTGTCATTTGTGGATAATGTGACTGTCTACTGAGAAGATTCAAAAGTAGCAACTGAGAAATTACAATAGGTTTTAAAAGTTCTGTAAGAAGACCAAATACCATATCAATATTAGAAATCAATGGATTTCCTAAATATTAGCAAATCAAACATAAGATATTACAGACTTTACCACAATAGCAACAGACATCATAAAATAAACATAATCTTAACAAGAAAATTTTAAAACCTATAGAATTTTTTATAGAAATAAAAGCATTAACATTTACTGAAAGAACATAAACAAAGACATGATGAGATAGAAAGACCTGCCATGTACCTGGATGGATAATCTCGACATTTAAGTTATTCTCTCCAAATAATTCTAGTTACTCAGTACATTTATTTCAAAATCCTGAAAACATTTTGAAGAAGCACGCGAATATTACTTCATAAATTATTCTGGAATAGTAAATGCACAGCAATAAGAAAAACACTGAAAATGAAAAATAAACACTAGAGTAGATCTCAATTATTAAAACACTGCTGCAATGGTGGAGAAATAGATACATAGATCAATGAACAGACTAGAGTCCAAAACAGATCCAGGAAAATTCATCTGGTGTATGTAGAGTTTCAGTGTATGATAAAGGGAATATTTGAAATCATTTAGACAAGATTACTCACTCATATATGGTATTGGGGCACTTATACAATGAGATCTCCATGCCATATTTTCACAAAAACAAATTTCAGATTGGATTACAGAGTTAAATCTAAAAACTATACCTTAAATTGTTAAAAATATATAGAATACCATGTTTTAGAATCTTGGGGATAAAAATGACACAAAACAAAGAATCCATAAATAATTTACATTGTTAACAGTATAAAAAATTGAAATTTTATATGGAATTTCTTGTAAACAAAATTAAAAGTAAGCTATACATTAGTAGAGAACATTGACAACACCTGTCACAAACTGATAACTGATACTCATATAAGTCTAATAAAAGGTAAAGGCATAGATATATGAACAAAGTATAGAAAAAGGTAATTACCAGAAAAAGAAATATAAATGGTTAAATGAATTCATGAAAACATTCTAGATCCTTCTCTGTCACTAAAAATACTATAAGGGCAAAATATATGCATGAGAATATTTATTACAGCTCAATTGTAATAGCAAACTTTAGGAGCCGTCTAATTGTCCAAGTATAAGTGATTGTATAAAGACATTTTGGTACACCTGTACCAAAGAAATAATGAAGTTATTAAAAGAAAAAAGAGCAAGACAATAAAAACTGATTCAGAAATATGTTCATAACCCATGATGGAGCAGAAAAAAAAAAAAGCTATTTGCAGGAACATATATAAGCCCCATTTATCTAAGTCAATACTTTTAAAACAATAGGTACAAATATGATTACTTAAACACAGAAAAAAAAAGCCTGCAATAATAAACCACAAAATGATAACATGCTCCCTCTGGAAATAATTGGAAAGTGAGGCTACCACATTTACTTCATGTACTTTTTAATTGTTTTATATTTGTTCATAAGGCATGTATTACCTTTTTTATAATTTTTTTTTTTGGTGTTGTTTAGAATATACACAGCAGTACATCATCTCACCCTCACGTATCTGTCAGTTTGTCATATTGTGGGGGCTTGTGTGTTGCTCTGATGCTGGAAGCTATGCCACCGGTATTCAAGTACCAGCAGGGTCACCCATGGTGGGCAAGTTTCAACTGAGCTTCCAGACTAAGACTGACTAGGAAGAAGGATCTGACAGTCTACTTCTAAAAAGAGTTAGCCAGTGGAAAACTTATGAATAGCAGTGGAACATTGTCTGATATAGTGTCAGATGAGTCCCTCAAGTTGGAAGGCACTAAAAGATGACTGGAGAAGAGCTTCCTCCCCGCCAAGGAGTCTGCATTAATGACCTGGATGGAGTCACACTTTCAGGACCTTCATTTGCTGATTGGTACCACTTACAATGAGAAGAAATAGTTGCAAACATCAATTAATAATTAGAATGTGGAATGTACGAAGTATGAATCTAGGAAATTCCAAAGTCATCAAAAATGAAATGGAACACATAAACATCTATATCCTAGGCATTAGTGAACTAAAATGGACTGGTATTGGCCACTTTGAACCAGGCAATCCTATGGTCTACTATGCCAGAAATGACAAATTGGGGAGGAATGGCATTGCACTCATCATCAAAAAGAACATTTCAAGATCTATATTGAAGTACAACGCTATCAGTGATAGGATAATATCCATATACCTACAAGGTATATCAACTAATACCACAATTATTCAAATTTACACACCAACAGCTAAGTCCAAAGATGAAGAAGTTGAAGATTTTTACCAGCTTCTGCAGTCTGAAATTGATCAAACATGCAATCAGGATGCATTGACAATTACTGGTGACTGGAATGCAAAAGTAAGAAATGAAGAAGAGTTGGTAGTTGGAAAATGTGACCTTGGTGATAGAAACAATGCCAGAGATTGCATGACAGAATTTTATGAGACCAACGTCTTCTTCATTGCAAATACCTTCTTCAACAACATACATGCGGATCTCGCCAGATGAAATACACAGGAATCAAATCGACTACATCTGTGGAAAGAGATGATGGACAAGCTCAATATCATCAGTCAGAACATGGCCAGACTGCTGAACAGACCATCAAATGCTCATATGCAAGTTCAAGTTGAAGCTGAAGAAAATTAGAACAAGTCCACAAGAGCCAAAGTACAGCCTTCAATTTATCCCACTTGAATTTAGAGACAACCTCAAGAGTAGGTTTGACTTGTTGAACACTAATGATCAAAGGCCAGAAGAGATGTGGAATGACATCAGGAACATCATACTTGAAGAAAGCAAGAGGTCTTTCAAAAGACAGGAAAGAAAGAAAAGACTGAAATGAAAGTCACAACAAACTCAAAACTTGCTCTTGAACATCAAGTAGCTAAACCAAAAGGAAGAAATGATGAAGTAAGAGAGCTGAACAGAAGATTTCAAAGGGCGGCCCCAGAAGACATAATGAAGTATTAAAAATAACATGTGCAAGGACCTGGAGTTAGAAAACCACAGGAAAAGAACATGCTCAGCATTTCTCAAGCTGAAAGAACTGAAGAAAAAATTCAAGGCTCAAGTTGCAATATTGAAGGATTCTACAGACAAAATATTAAACAACGTAGAAAGCATCAAAAGAAGACGGAAAGAATACACAGAGTCACTATACCAATAAGAACTAATCAACGTTCAACCATTTCAGGAGGCAGCATATGATCAGGAAGTGATTGTACTGAAGGAAGAGATCCAAACTGCACTGAAGGCATTGTTGAAAAACGAGGCAACAGGAATTGACTAAATGTCAGTTGAGGTGTTTCAGCAAACACACGCAGTGCTGGAAGTACTCACACGTCTATGCCAAGAAATGTGGAAGACAGTTACCTGGCCAACCAACTGGAAGAGATCCATATTTATGTCTATTCCAAAGAAAAGTGATCCAACCGAATGAGGAAATTATCAAACAGTATCACTAATATCACATGCAAGTAAAATTTTGCTGAAGATCAGTCAAAAGTGGCTGCACCAGTGCAATGACAGGGAACTACCAGAATTAGGGATGTAGTTGTTGATGTCAGATGGATCCTGGCTGAAAGCAGAGAATCCCAGACAGATGTTTACCTGTGTTTTATTGACAATGCAAAGGCATTTGACTGTGTGGATCACCAAAAATTATGGAATGGGAATTCCAGAACACTTAATTCTGCTCATGAGGAACCCGTACATAGAGCAAGAGGCAGCCGTTGGAACAGAACAAGGGGATGCTTCATGGTTTAAAATCAGGAAAGGTGTGTGTCAGGGTTGTATCTTTTCACCGTACTTATTCAATCTGCTGAGCAAATAATCTGAGAAGCTGGACTATGTGAAGAACAAAACATCAGGATTGAAGGAAGACATTTACAACCTGCATTATGCAGATGGTACTACCTTGCTTGCTGAAAGTAAAGAGGACTTGAAGCACTTACCTATGAAGAGCAAAAACTATAGCCTTCAGAACGGATTACAGCTCAACATAAAGAAACCAAAAATCATCACAACTGGACCAATAAGCAACATCATGATAAATGGAGAAAAGTTTGAAGCTGTCAAGGATTTCATTTTACTTGGATCCACAATCAATATTTATGGAAGCAGAAGTTAAGAAATCAAACAATGCATTGCACTGGGCAAATGTGCTGCAAAAGACCTCTTTGAAGTGTTAAAAAGCAACGTATCACGTTGAAGACCAAATTCCATGATTCCATGAGGTGTTTGGTTGTGCACAGCAGCCTCAGCAGTTACTCTTTTTGTTGTTTTTGTAAATATATCTATCACATAACTTTTACCAATTCAAATTTTTACAGGTGCACAACTTATTGATAGTGATTACATTAATCAGGTGTGTAACCCTGCCCTTAATGTGTGAAATTTTTCCATTACTGTAAAATGAAACTCAGCACTACGTAAACAATAACCTCCCTTTCCCCCACCCTCCCCACTCCTCATAGCCACTAATAAACTTTGGTATCTATACATTTGTCTGTTCTTGTCTTTTATATAAGTAAGGTCATACAATATTCTTTTGTGATTGTACTTTCACTTGGCATAATGTTGTCAATTACAGTAGCTTTAAAATTTTCCAAAATATCACTTTACATAAAGGGAAAACCAAACCTCAGCAAATAACGTACACCATTTGGAATTATTAGCTTTTCAACTTCACTTTCGCCTACACTCTTCTCATATGTTCCATCACCCAGTTCTATCTATAGCATCTCTAAACCTCATCCATTTCCCTTATCAATCCTGCTTCATCATTTGAATTCACACTCATATTCTCCTTGAGTATGTGCTTTATCAGTATATATGATTTAATCTCCTTAAAGACAGGAATTGTCTTTTATAACTATATACCTCCAAATGTGTCCCATTGGAAGTACTTAATAAATGCTTGTTGAAGGTAATTAGTGACAATGTATTGGCATGCTGCATTGAATATATTTCCAAAATCTGTATTATTATTTTTCTCCACTTTTAATGGAAGGTCTAAAGTTGGATTCTAAGATGGCTGGATATACTTTCTATTAATATTTTGGTATTTTTCCTTCCTCCCCAATCTACCTCCCATCTGGACTGCTATTTTGCCAGATTGCAAATGGAACCACATTTCCAAACATAGAGGAGGAATAAGCTCTTCCTCCTCACAGAAGATTGAGGAACTGAGTAATCAAATGTGTAGTCAAAACAATGTGACTCAAAGCCTGATTCTATAGCATTCACGAGTGCATGAGCTGTCTGATTTTGTAAAGAAAATAATACCCACAAGAAAAAGATAAAATGAAAGTTAAATATGACAACATAAATCACATCGTCCTTTTCCATCTCCTTCTTTGCTAGACTTTCCCTATGCAACCCCACTGTGCTCTGAGCACCTTTGCCCCACATCAACCCTCTAGGGAGTCAGATGAGTTCAATTGCAAAAGATATCCCTGTGAAATTTTTGGTGAGTTGAAGTGTACTTTTTTTACTAAGGTCAATTTGTTCTTATTGATCCTACACCTTCCGTTTTATTCAGATCTATGAGCTCTTCTCAATGAGTTTCCTTGTTTCTGTAAAACCTTGACTATATTACAGGGTCCTTGTGTCAGAGCCTAATGGAATAGAAAAGTTCTTCGAAGAATTACAAAAACTCCTGCCCTGTTCTATCAAGCAAGTGTCTTCTGTGGAACCTGTTCTTAATCTATCCCACTCATACTGGGCACTCATACAAGGCAATTGCTATAGTAAAGGGAACACATATTTCTAAAGATGTCTGTAGAAACATAAGAGCCCAAACCTTTGGCTTAGTGGTTAAGAGCTACAGCTCCTAAACAAAAGGTCAGCAGTTTGAATCCCCCAGGCGCGCCTTGGAAATCGTATGGGGAAGTTCTACTCCGTCCTGTAGGGTTGCTATGAGTTGGAATTGACTCAACAAGTGGGTTTGGGCTTTAACCCGTCCATGAATTTTTCTACAACACAGAAAATGTGCTTGTGATTTTGAAATTAGAAATGACATCGATGGAAATGTACCATTATCCAAAATCCAAAAATGAAGTCTGTATACCTGAAATATTTAATGCACACTGAAAGTTAAAAAAAGAAATTGGGTGTCCTGAGCTTAAAATTACTTCCAATAATATCCTATCTCCACAGATTTCAGTTACACACTCTCACAAGCTACACAGAAGAAAAACACATAGTCACTACCCAGAACCCACCCAGTGCTATCGAGTCGATTCTGACTCATAGCGACCCTATAGGACAGAGTAGAACTGCCCCATAGAGTTTCTGTCACTACCATAGTAAAAGAAATCACTTTTTAATCTGAATAAAACACTCCCATAAAAACTACTTAGATTCTTAATTTGTACCAAAATTTTCATCCCCTTCTGAAAACCTCTATAAATGATGTGAGAAGCAGGCATTTTCCATCCCATAAACAAGGTGTTGGTCAATTTATGTAATATTTTCAGCCAAATCCCAGGTATGGTTGATTAAACTGAGCCCGCATCCCAGGACCACTAAGAGAACCTGCGAAACTATAAGGCTAACTATAGCCTACTGCCTCCTAGCCACGTAAGTTACAGACATACTTTCTTTGAGTGACTTCACTGGAAACTAATATCTGGGACCTATTATACCTTCAATATCATTAGTAGGATTGAACAGACCTTTCAGATGCCACAAACAAGTTTAGGACACGGGGAAGAAACTAAAAGGGAAACATGAAGAGGAAGATTTAGGGAAAAAAAAAAAAGTAGAAGAGGAAGAGTCAAAAGAGAATAGTTATATACCTGAGTCCAATTTCACTCTCTTGAACTTTCACTCTAGCCAGTAAAATCCCTGATTTTCTAAGCTCCTAATTACTGAATTTTCTTTTTATCTGAATTATGTTGAAAATATACTTTTACAATCACAGAATTTTAGAGTACATAGAAGAAACCATCCTTCTCACATTGAGAAAGGCTGTCATAAATGTCTTCAAGTGTCTAATCAAAAATTCACATCATACATATCAGTAGTATTTTGATTTCTCTATGCAAAAAAAAAAAATTATCTGGCAATCTTTTACTTTATGTTCCTCTATCAGTTTTTTTCATCTAAAAAATTGGGAGCAGGAAAATGAGTTACTGTGAGGATTAAATGAGCAACACCAGTATTTAGAATAAGACTTGACACTTGGTAAAGACTCAGTATAAGCTAAGCTTTTTTAAGATTAGCTGGATACTTAACTCCTCAATACCCAGAATGCAAAGCATAAGTTGACGTTAAGTGATTGGACACCTTAGGAAAACCTTCTCCATAATGAGGAATCCTAAAGGAAATATAAATGTTTAAAATCCTTAGTAAAATTTAACACCATTTGAAATATTTATTAATCTATATTCCAAAAAAGATGAAGCAGCTTCTTAGGAAAAGCAAACTGAATAAAAGCATGTTATTAAATGAAACTTGCATTTACATTTGTAATTCTAGGATAGACTCTAAAGCTCACAAAATGGTGTTTTCACAATTATAGGCAAGAATGACCATACCACAGGTCCCCTAGATGTTCCTGATTAATGTTGAGATGTCTTAAATTTTACAGTCAAATCTCCAAATTCATGGTTTCCACATCTGCAGGTTAAATAAACTGTGGATCAAAAACATTCAGGAAAAAAGAAACCCCAAAATCAAAACTGTAATCTGCCATGTACCAAGCCCTATGCAAATAAAGTGATGTGTAGGCATACCCTGCTGTAGCTTCCTGCCACTTCACAAATCCTCAGTTTCTCTCCAGCACATTGTCACCTGACATCTCCTTTGTTCATTGCTTGTGTGCACCCTTTGTTTCTGTGAAAAAAAAAAAAAAGAGTCTTAAAAAGCAATTATATGGTCAAAGCAATCTCTCAAAGACTAAGTGTAAGGGGGTTGAGGAGAGCAAGAGGAAGGAGTTTAAGGCTAGTAAGGGATGGCTGGCTAGCTATGTAAAGCTCTAAAGCGTCAAAGAGCTTCAAGATCATGGGAGAATTGGCATTGGCTTATGCCCAGGCAGCTTCAGCATTCCAAGAAGAGCTCAAGAAACTTGGAGAAGAGAAAGGTTACCTTTCAGAGCAAGTCTTCAGTTGTGATGAAATAACTCTTTACATAGCATTTGCATTATAATCCATAATATAAGTAATCTAGAAATGATTCAAAGTATAAGAGAGGATATGGGTGGGTAATTTGCAAATACTACACTTTTTTTATATAAGAGACTTGACCATTCATGGATTTTAGTATCCCTGGGGCCTCCTGGAATCAATCCTCCACAGATAACAAGGGGCGACTGTAACTCAACCAACAAACAGGATGCTGTGTATAGCACAGTGGTCAAGTGGAGTTGTTAAGACATTCTGGGTTGAATTTTGGCTGTATCGATCACAATCTTGGTAATCTTGGGCAAGTTCCTAGCCTTTCTGGGATTCATTCCCCATCTATAAAAATAGAATTGATTGAGACGTTATGTGAGGATAAAAGAAGTCAGTACATGGAAGTTTTTTAACATCCAGTTTAATGTTCTTTCCTCTCTACCAGACTGCATAGATCCTTAGGATTTTTTTTTTTTAATAGATAAAACTATTCATTGGAAATACGCAGAAAACTGTTCTAAAAACTGGTAAGAGTATTCATACCAGTAAAATTATAGTTTAAATATCCTTAAGGAGTGAAGCTCCTACGTTCCTCATCCAGCTCCATCAATATAGATTAAATGTAAAACTGTGTATCAAGATTTGGTGCTGATAGGGACCTTAATGGAAACCCTGGTGGCATAGTGGTTAAGTGCTACGGCTGCTAATCAAAAGGTTGGCAGTTCGAATCCAGCAGGTGCTCCTTGGAAACTCTATGGGGCAGTTCTACTCTGTCCTATAGGATCTCTATGAGTCAGAATCGACTCGACAGCACTGGGCTTGGTTTTTTTTTGGTTGGTTAGGGCCCTTAATATGTGGTATAAGTAGGATACAAACCACAATTAACAATATCCAAACATCAGAAGCTAAGGTAGATAACTGGGGTGTTCTAAAAATTAAACACTTGGAGGCAGGGCCAAGAGGGCAGAATAGATGCTTCCTGTCATCCTTCTTACAACAAAGATCCAAAAAAACAAGTGACTTAATTATATATGACAGTCTAGGGACTCTGATAATCAATGACAAAGCTGCAGAGCTGGACTGAGTGCAGGGGAAGGATAGACTATTCAAAAGCTGTAAAGAAGTGCCAGTAGCGAGGTTGCTGGCACCTTGCTGTCTGGGTCAGCCGGCACACAGAGGCTGAGGCAAGCAGTAGCCTTCAGCACACGCCTCACCATGGTGGGAGAGGCCTGTTGGTGGAGAGTCTGCACAAGCCTCCAGATCCAGGTGGAAACAGCGCTGGGCCTGCAAAATGTAAGTGCAAGCATCTAACTACCTCCAAGTGTTTACTTGCACAATAATAGCTGCTATAACCACCTGGGAAACCCTGGTGGCATAGTGGTTATGTGCTACAGCTGCTAACCAAAAGGTCAGCAGTTCAAATCCACCAGGCACTCCTTGGAAACTCTATGGGGCAGTTCTACTCTGTCCTTTAGGGTCACAATGAGTCGGAATCAACTCGACAGCAATGGGTACGGTACAGTATGGTATAACCGCCTGGAGACAGGAAGTCAGAGCTTCAAAGACAACAATAACCAAAGTAGCTCACATGGCCAGACTACTTGGGCTATCAAAACAAAACAAAAACCTAGGACACAGTAAACATACAATAAATAAATATAATAACTTATTGATGCCTCAGAGACAACAATCAATACCAAATCACATAAAGAAGCAGGTCAAGATGTCTCCAGCAAGCAATCAAAATAAAGAGCCAGTAAACCTTCCAGAAGAAGATAAGGTCTTGGAATTACCAGAGATAAAATTCAAAAGGTTAATATACAGAGCTATTTAAGAGATCAGGAAAGACATCAGACAAAACTCTGACCAAGCCAAGGAACACGCAGACAAAGCAATAGAAGAATTCAGGAAAACAATACAAGAACAGAATGACAAATTTAACAGGCTGCTAGAAACAATAGAGAGACAGTAACTAGAAATCCAAAAGATTAACAATAAAATTTCAGAATTAGGCAACTCAATAGAAGGTCATAGGAGCACAATTCAGGCAATGAAAGTCAGAATTAGTGAGACTGAAGATAAATCCCTTGACACCAATTTATTTGAGGAAAATTCAGAAAAAAGAATTCAAAAAAATGAAGAAACACTAAGAATTACCTGCGACACTATCAAGAGGAAAAATCCATGAGTGACTGGAGTACCAGAACAGGGGTATCACAGAAAATGCAGACAGTTGTTGAAGATTTGCTGGCAGAAAATTTCCTGTTATGATGAAAGATGAGAATGTACCTATCCAAGGAGCTCAATAAACCCTACACAGGGCAAATCCTAAAAGAAAATCACCAAGACTTATGCCATGGATTGAATTGTGACCCCAGTAATATCTGTCAACTTGGTTAGGTCATGATTCCCAATAGTGTGTGGTTGTCCTCTATTTTGTAATTGTAATATCATGTTAAAGAAGATTAGGGTGAGATTGCAAAACCCTCACCCAAGTCACATCCCTGATCTAATGTAAAGGGAGTTTTCCTGGGGTGTGACCTGCACCATGTTTTATTTCTCAAGAGATAAAAAGGAAAGGGAAGTGAGTAGAGATGGGGGGCCTCATACCACATACAGAAAAAGCAGTGCCAGGAGCAAAGCCTGTCCTTTGGCCCCGAGGTCCCCACGTGGAGAAGCTCCTAGTCCAAGGGAAGATTGATGAAAAGGCCAAGAGAGAGAGAAAGCTTTCCCTGGAGCTGACACCCTGAATTTGGACTTCGAGCCTACTACACTGTGAGAAAATAATTTTCTCATTGTTAAAGACATCCACTTGTAGTATTTCTGTTATACCAGCACTAGATGACTAACACAACAAATTATAAGCAAACTTGCTAAAATCAAAGACAAAGATAGAATCTTAAGAGTGGCTAGGGGTAGAGGCAGACCCAAGATGGCAGTGTAGTCAGATGCATCCTGTGGTCCCTCTTCCAACAAAGATCTGAAAAAATAAGTGAATCACTTATCTATGACAACCTAGGAGCCCTGAACATCAAAGGCAAAGTTGAGGAACCAGACTGAGTGGCAAGGGTAGGGAGAGATTGTTCAGAAGCTTTGAGGAGTTGCCAGATTGACCCAGGGGAAACAGGGACCCTGCAAGCGAGGATTGGTTGGTGCCAACAGTGAGGCAAGCAGTGGCATTCAGGATGCATTTTCCACATTGAGAGAAACAAAGTGGTGCAGAGCCTACTCATGCTTCCACAATGAGTGAAAAGTGGCATTCAATCAGCAAAAGATAAGTACATGCATCTAAGCTACTGCACAGATCAAAAAACACCACTTTGGGAAAAACCTCTCTCTCACTTACCTGCTTGCTTCCCACTCTGCACTGGGTCCAAGTCAGCTTCAGAGAGTGCCATATTCCCTGGGCCAGAAGTAGGACCCATCAAGCGTCCTGAGCCATTCTCCCAGCTTTGGAGAGGGAACAAATTAACAAACATGGGAAAAATAATCTACGGCTCCCCTAAGCCAGGAACTCAGGGCAGAAACAGCTCCTTGCTTAGGCACAGTCATAAGGGGTCCATGGACTTTGAATGCCTTTCACCCCTGCAGAGACCTGGGTAGGTTCGTTTCAGTTGTGTAGGCCCTTATTAGCACAGTACACAGTACAAAAGGGTACATACCTGAAGTTTAATTTCAACTGTTTCAGCTATATAGTGGAGAGGTAGGTTTGTGACACTTAACACTGCTCTGCCTATTAAGCAAAGCCCTTACCTACCCATATCAGGGGGCTGAGTATTAATGGTGCCACCCATGCCACCTAGCCACCTGTGACAGGGATCCAAGAATAAGTAATGCCTCCCAGCCCTTACAGCCAACATCATAGGGTGCCCACAGCCTGGCTGTAAAACCCACCCACATACATGCTCTAGGAAACAGGGACTTACTTTCTTCACAGACACTCAAGGGCAGCTGTCAGCCCGCTGCCTTGCTCAGTACATGACCCATACTTCAGCCAGATACCTGTGCCTACACCTATTACCCCTGCCTGTCGAGGACTGTAAGTGAGAGCCTATACCACACAACTGGTGACCAACTACCTGGACACCTGAGCTGAATCCATATGAGAAAAGTAAAAGAACTCCTGGGCTCTTATACTGAGTAACAGCTCTAACCATCTTGTGACAGTAAAATAGAACTTCAAAGACACGAAAAATCAAGCTAACTCACACAAGCAACCTATTTGAGCATATCAAAACAAAACGAGAAGCTAGGACACAGTAAGCAAACATAAAATATATAAATATGATAATTTATTGATGGCTCAGAGACAACAGTCAATATCAAATCATATAAAGAAGCAGACCATGATGGATTCAACAAGCTTCCAAAACAAAGAATCAAGGAATCTTCCAGATGAAGATAATTTTCTGGAACTACCAGAGGTAGAAGACAAAAGATTAATAGTATACAGAACTCATCAAGAGATCAGGAAGGAGATCGGCAAAACTCAGAACAAACCAAGAGAAGAGAATAATGACAAATTTAATAGGTCTCAAGGATCCATAGAGAGACAGCAAACAGAAATCCAGAAGATTAACAACAAAATTTCAGAATTAGACAACTCAATAGAAAGTTATATGAACAGCATTGAGGCAATGGAAGTCAGAATTAGTGAAATTAAAGATAAAGCTCTTCACACCTACATATCTGACAAAAAATCAGATAAAAAAATTTAAAAATTGAGAAACCCTAAGAATTACGTGGGACTCCATCAAGGGGAATAACCTACGTGTAACTGGAGTACCAGAACCAAGGCGGGCGGGAGGATTACAGGAAATACAGAGAAAACTGTTGAAGGTTTGATGGCAGGAAACTTTCCTGGTATCATGAAAGATGAGAAGATATTTATCCAAGATGCTCATTGAACCCTACACTAGGTAGATCCCAAAATAAAGTCACCAAGACATATTATAACCAAACTTGCCAAAACCAAACACAATGAGAGAATTTTAAGAGTGGCTATGGATAAACAAAAATTCACCTACAAAGTAGAGTCAATAAAACTAAGCTCAGACTACTCAGCAGAAACCATGCAGGCAAGAATGCAATGAGATGACATATACAAAGTCTTGAAGGAAAAAAATTGCCAGCCAAGAATTATATATCCAGCAAAACTCTCTTTCAAATATGATGGGGACATTAGGACATTTCCAGATAAACAGAAGTTTAGGGAGTTTGCAAAAAGCAAACCAAAATTACAAGAAATACTAAATGGAGTCCTCCGGTTAGAAAATCAATAACATCAGATAAAAACCTAAAACTAGGACAAAGGACAGAGCAACCAGATATCAACGCAGAGAGGGAAATCACAAAAATAAATCAATTCCAACTCATAGCAATCCTATAGGACAGAGTAGAACTGCCCCCAGAGAGTTTCTGAGGAGCACCTGGTGGATTCCAACGGCCAACCTTTTGTTTAGCACCCATAGCTCTTAATAACTGTGCCACCAGGGTTTCCAAGTCAAAGTTAAAACACTCAAAATAGGGAGACAGAGACATCATTATGTAAAAGATGAAAACGTTAAAACAAAAAAAAAGGATAGGAAGTCAATTTGATATAAAGAAATAAAAGATTGGTTTAAACTTAGAAAAATAGGGGTAATTTTTAAGGTAACCACAAAGGAAACTAACAATCCTACACATCAAAATAAAAAACAAGTAAAACATAAACAATCACCAAATACAAAATTAACAGCAATGAAAATGATGCAAACAAAATACATAAAGAAAAATGTCTCAGCACTGAAAATTAAGTGGAACAAAGAAACTGTCAACAACACACACCAAAAAAAGACATCAAAAATACAGCACTAAACTAATAAACCTATCAATAATTACTCTGATTGTAAATGGACTAAATGCACCAATAAAGAGACACAGAGTGGTAGAATGGATTAAAAAAACATGATCCATCTATATGCTGCATATAAGAGAGACACTTTAGACTTAAAGACACAAAAAAACTAAACTCAAGGGATGGAAAAAATATATATCCAGCAAACACTAACCAAAAAAAGAGCAGAAGTGGTAATATTAATTTCTGACAAAATAGGCTTACAGTTAAACCTACCACAAAGGATAAGCAAGGACACTATAAAATGATTAAAGTGTCAATATACCAGGAGAACATAACCGTAATAAATATTTATGTACACAATGACAGGGCTCCAAAATACATAAAACAAACTCAAATAGCATTGAAAACAGAGATAGACAGCTCCACAATAATAGTAGGATATTTCAACACACCATTTGCAGTGAAGGACAGAACATCCAGAAAGAAGCTCAATAAAGACACGGAAGATCTAAATGCCAACTTGACCTCATATACATATACAGAATACTCCACCCAACAGCAAAGTATACTTTCTTTTCCAACACTCATGGAACATTCTCCAGAATAGACCACATATTAGACTGTAAAGCAAGCATTAACAGAATCCAAAGCAATGAAATATTACAAAGCATCTTTTCTGTCCATAAAGCCATAGAAGTAAATATCAGTAACGGAAAAAGCAAGGGAAAAAAATCAAACACATGGAAACTGAAAAACTACTGGGTTATAGAAGAACTTAAGGACAGAATAAAGAAATTCACAGAATCAAATGAGAATGAAAACACATCCTATGAGAACCTATGGGGCACAGCAAAAGGAGTGCTCACAGGTCAATTTATAGCAATACATGCACACATCCAAAAAAAAAAAGAAAGGGCTGAAATCAAAACATTAACCCTACAACTCAAACAAATATAAAAAGAGCAGCAAAAGAAGCCCTCAACCACCAGAAGAAGGAAATAATAAAAATTAGAGCAGAATTAAATGAAATAGAGAACAGAAAAACAATTGAAAGAGTTAACGAGACCAAAACTTGTTTCTTTGAAAAGATTAACAAAATTGATAAACCACTGGCCAAACAGGCTAAAGAAAAACAGGAAAGGAAGCAAATAACCCAAATAAGAAATGAGATAGGCCATATCACAATAGACCCAACTGAAATAAAAAGAATCATACCAGAATACTACTAAAAATTGAACTCTAATAAATTTGAAAACCAAGAGGAAACGGACAAATTTCTAGAAACACACTACTTACCTGAACTAAAACAGACAGAGGTAGAATAACTAAATAAACCTATAACAAAAGAGATTGAAAAAGTAATTTAAAATTTCCAACAAAAAAAAGCACTGGCCCTGATGGTTTCACTGGAGAATTCCACCAAACTTTCAGAGAAGAATTAACACCACCACTGTTACTAAAGGTATTTCAAAGTATAGAAAAGGATGGAATACTCCCAAACTCATTCTACAAAGCTAACATTTCCCTGATACCAAAACCAAGTGAAGACACCACAAAAAAAGAAAATTGCAAACCAACATCCTTCATGAACTTAGACACAAAAATCCTCAACAAAATTCTAGGCAATAGAATTCAACAACATATCAAAAAAATAATTCACCTTGACCAAGTGGGATTCATACCAGGTATGCAGTGATGGATCATTAGAAAAACGATCAATGTAATCCATCATATTGATAAAACTAAAGATAAGAACCACATGATCTTATCTATTGATACATAAAAGGCATTTGACAAGCTCCAACACCCACTCATGATAAAAACTCTCACCAATATAGGAGTAGAAGGGAAATTGCTCAACATGATAAAGGACATTTACACAAAGCCAACAGTTAATATCATCCTAAATGGAGAGTCTGAAAGCATTCCCCTTGAGATAGGGAACCAGACAAGGATGTTATTCAACATTGTGCTGGAGGTCCTAGCCAGAGCAATTAGGCTAGAAAAAGAAATAAAAGACATCCAAATTGGTGAGGAAGAAGTAAAAGTATCTCTACCTGCAGATGATAAGATCTTATACACAGAAAACCTTAAAGAGTTCACAAGAAATCTACTGGAAGTAATAGAAGAGTTCAGCAAAGTATCGAGATACAAGATAGACATACAAAAATCAGTTAGATTCCTCTACACCAGCAAAGGAATGTCAAAGAGGAAATCACCAAATCAATACCATTTACAGTAGCCCCCAAGAAGATAAATAGGAATAAATCTAACCAGAGATGTAAAAGACCTATACCAAGAAAACTATAAGATACTGCTGTAAGAAACCAAAAGAGAAATACATAAGCAGAAAAACATACCTTGCTCATGGATAGGAAGACAAACGTTGTTAAAATGTCTATTCTACCCAGGGCGATCTATAGATACAACGCAATTCTGATCCAAATTGCAATGACATTTTTTAATGAGATGGAAAAAAAAATCACCAACTTCATATGGAAAGGGAATAAGCCTTAGATAAGTAAAGCACTACTGAAGAAGAAGAACAAAGTGGGAGGTCTCACACTATCTGATTTTTGAACATATTATACCACCATGGTAGTCAAAACAGCCTGGTACTGGTACAACAACAGAAACATAGACCAATGGAACATAATTGAGAATCCAGATGTAAATTTATCTACCTATGAGCAGCTGATATTTGACAAAGGCCCAAAGTCTGTTAATTGGGGAAAAGATAGTAACTTTAACAAATGGTACTGGCTTAACTGGATATCCATCTGCAAAAAAATGAGACAAGGCCCATACCTCACACCATGCATAAAAACTAGCTCAAAATGGATCAAAGACCTAAATATAAAAGTGAAAAAGATAAAGATCTTGGAAGAAAAAACAGGGACAACATTAGGAGTCCTAAAACATGGCGTAAACAGAATACAAAACATTATTAACAATGCACAAACACAAGAGAAACTAAACTAGGAGCTCCTAAAAATCAAACTTTTATGCTCATACAAAGATTTCATCAAAAGAGTAAAAAGAAAACCTACAGACTAGGAAAAAAAAAAATTTGGCTATGACAAATCTGTTCAGCCTTTAATCTCTAAAATCTACAAGATACTGCAAAACCTCAACAACAAAAAGGCAAATAACCCAATTAAAAAATGGGAAAAGTATATCAACAGGCACTTCACTAAAGAAGACATTCAGGTGGCTAACAGATACATGAGGAAATGCTCATGATCATTAGCCATTAGAGAAATGCAAAACTAAACTACAAATGAGAAACCATCTCACCTCAACAAGGCTAGCATAAATCCAAAAAACACAAAATAATAAATGTTGGAGAGGTTGCAGAGAGACTGGAACACTTATACACAGCTGGTGGGAATGTAAAATGGTACCACCACTTTGAAAATCAATTTGGCACTTCTTTAAAAAGCTGGAAATAGAACTATCATATGATCCAGGAATCCCACTCCTTGGAATATATCCGAGAGAAATAAGAGCCCTCACGTGATATATGCACATCCATGTTCATTGCAGCACTGTTCACAATAGCAAAAAGATGGAAACAATCTCAATGCCCATGAACAGATCAATGGACAAATTATGGTATATTCACACAAGGGAATACTATGGAATCATAAAGGACAATGAAGAATCTGTGAAACATCTCATAACATGGATGAACCTGGAAGGCATTATGCTAAGTGAAATTAGTCAGTCACAAAAGGACAAATATTGTATGAGACCACTGTTATAAGAATTCAAGAAAAGATTTAAACACAGAAGAAAACATTCTTTGATGCTTACGAGGGTGGGGAGGAAAGGAAAATGGTACTCACTGACTAGATAGTCAACAAAAATTATTTTAGATGAAGGGAGGGAAGTCAGTGCAGCTGGACTAAACCAAAAGCTAAGAAGTTTCCTGAATACAAGCAAACACTTCGAGGGACAGAGTAGCAGGGGTGAAGGTCTGGGGACTATGGTTTCAGGGGACATCTAGGTCAACTGGCATAACAAAGTTTATTAAGAAAATGTCTGCATCCCACTTTGGTGAGTGTTGTCTGTGGTCTTAAATGCTAGCAAGCAGCCATCTGAGAGACATCAATTTGTCCCAATACACCTGGAGCAAAGGAGAATGAAGAACACCAAAGATACAAGGAAAATGTTAGCCCAAGAAATGGAAAGGCCGTGTAAATCAGAGATTCCATCAGTCTGAGACCAGAAGAACTAGATGGTGCCCGGCTACCACCAATGACTGCCCTGACAGGGAACATGGCAGAGTCCCTGATGGGGCTGGAGAAAAGTGGCATGCAGAACTCAAATTCTAGTAAAAAGACCAGACTTAATAGGCTGACTGAGACCTGAAGGACCTCAAAAATCATGGCCCCCTAACCCACTGTTAGCCCAAAACTGAAACCATTCCCAGAGCCAACTCTTCAGACAAAGATTAGAATGGATTACAAGTCATAAAATGATACTAGTGAGGAGGTGCTTCTTAGCTCAAGTAGATACAGGAGGCTACATGAGCAGTTCCTGTCCAGAGGTGAGATGAGAAGGCAGACAGGGACAGGAGCTGGTTGAGTGGACACAACAGAGGAAACAGGGTGGAGAAGAGGAGTGTGCTGTCATATTGTAGGCAGAACAACTAGGGTCACATAACAGTGTGTGTATCATTTTTTGTATGAGAGGCTGACTTGAGTTGTAAACTTTCACTTAAAGCACAATAAAAAAAAGTAGTGACTAAGGATAAATGAAAAATCATCTGCAAAGGAGAATCAATAACACTAAACTCTGACTACTCAGCAGAAACCATGCAGGCAAGAAGGCAATGGGATGACATATATAAAGCCTTGATGAAAAAAAATTGCCAGCCAAGAATTATATACCCAGTAAAACTGTCAAATATGATGGCAAAATTAGGGAATTTCTAGTTAAACAGAAGTTAGGGAATTTGTAAAAACCAAACCAAAATTACAAGAAATATTAAAGGGAGTCCCCGGATTAGAGAACTAACAATATCTGGCAATGATCCAAGACTAGAACACAGGACAGAACATCCAGATATCAACCCAATAGGGAGGTTGCAAAAACAAGTCAAAGCTTGAAGACTGAAAATAGGGAAACAGAGAAGTCAATATGTAAACAATGACAGTGTCAAAACAAAGAAGAAAGAATAAACAGTGTAGTCATAGAATTTCCATATAGAGAGGATGTTAAGGTGATATGAAGAAATAAAAGATCAGTTTAAACTTAGAAAAATAGAGGTAAATTTAAGGTAACCACAAAGGAAGCTAGCAAATCTACCTATCAAAATAAAAAAGAAGAAAAACATAAAGATTCAACAAACACAAAATCAACAATATTGAAAAAGAAGAAAAGAAAATACATAAAGCAAAACGACTCAGCACAGAAAATAAGTGGAACAAAGAAACAGTTAACACCACAAAAAAAAAAAATCATCAAAATGATAGTAGTAAATTCATACCTGTGAATAATTACACTGAATGTAAATGGACTAAATGCAATGGTAAAGAGACAGAGAGTGGCAGATGGATTTAAAAAAAAAAAATCTGTCTATATGCTGCCTACAAGAGAAACACCTTAGGCTCAAAGTCACAAACCAACAAAAAATCAAAGGATTGGAAAAAATATATCAAGCAAACAACAACCAATAAAGATCAGGAGTAGCAATATTAATCTCTGACAAAATTGACTTTACAGCAAAATCCTCCACAAAGGATAAGGAAAGACACTGCATAATGATTAAAGGGTCAATACACCAGGAGGACATAGCAATAGTAAATACATACTTGCCCAATAACAGGGCTCCAAAATACATAAAACAAACTCTAACAGCATTGAAAAGAGAAATAGACAGCTCCACAATAATAGTAGGAGACTTCAACACACCATTTCTGTTAAGAACAGAATATCTAGAAAAAAAGAAACTAATAAAGACATGGAAGATATAAATACCAGGACCAATTAATTTGACCTCATAGACCCATATATAGAATGCTCCACCCAACAGCACCCAAGTATATATTCTTTTCTAACACTCATGGACATTTTCCAAAATAGACCACATTTTAGGCCACAAAGCAAGGCTTAACAGAATCCAAAACAATGAAATATTACAAAGCATCTTTTCTGATCATAAAGCCATAAAAGTAGAAATTAATAACAGAAACAACAAGGAAAAAAAGCTAAACACATGAAAAGTGAACACCTTGCTCAAAAACTACTGGGTTACAGAAGAAATCAAAGATGGAATAAAGAAATTCATAGAATCAAATGAGAAATAATTAACCAGAAAAAGCAG
The DNA here is from genome assembly GCF_030014295.1 of Loxodonta africana. Classification (NCBI taxonomy): domain Eukaryota; kingdom Metazoa; phylum Chordata; class Mammalia; order Proboscidea; family Elephantidae; genus Loxodonta; species Loxodonta africana. The sequence goes on from NC_087346.1 coordinate 87,920,595, forward strand.
TGCTTAGAGGTCAATTTATAGCAATGAAAATCAAAACCATGTGATAATGCTGACATTACTGGCACTAACCAAAAAAACAGAAAATAGAAAATGTTGGAGAGGTTGTGGAAAGATTGGAACTCTTATGCACTGTTGGTTGGAATGTAAAATGGTACAACCATTTTGGAAAACGATATGGCACTTCTTTAAAAAGTTAGAAATACCATATGTCTTAGTCACCTAGTGCTGCTGTAACAGAAATACCACAAATGGATGGCTTTAACAAAGAGAAATTTATTTCTTCAGAGTAAAGTAGGCTAAAAGTCCAAATTCTGGGCTTCCCTCCAGGGGAAGACTTTATCTCTCTGTCAGCCTTCTCATCAATCTCCCCCCAGACTAGGAGTTTGGTGGTATGAGGTCCCCAACTCTCTGCTTGCTTCCCTTTCCTTTAATCTTTTGTAAAATAAAAGGTGGTACAGGCCACATCCCAAGGAAACTCCCTTTACATTGAATCGGGGATGTGACCTGAGCAAGGATATTATATCCAACCCTAATCATCTTTAATCACTGGCAGAGATTACGATTTATAACACATAGGAAAATCTCAAAATGGGGGACAATCACACAATACTGAAAATGATGGCCTAACCAAATTCACACATATTTTGGGGGGACACTATTCAATCAATGACATTCTACCCTTTGGTCCCCAAAAATTCATGTCCTGGCTACATGTAAGACACATTCATCCCATCATATCATACAAAAGTCTTAAATCAACCCTGAGTCCAAAATCTAAAAATTCCTATTCATCTGTGATACCTAGAATACAAGTTATCTGCTTCCAAAGTACAATGGAAGAACAGGCACAAGCTAGACATTTCCAATACAAATAGGAGAAATTGAAGGAAAAGAAGGCATAACAGGCACAAGTCAGCAGAACACATTCCATTAGCCCTCAAAGCTTGAAAATAATCTTCTGTTCTCTGAGACCATTTACACAATGGCCCTGCCCTCCGGATTCTAGGTGTTGGTCACATTCTCCAGATTTTGAGTTGAGGCTCCTCCACCCTAAGCTTCAGCTCTGTGTTCTGGGCCTGCTAGGACAGCAACTCCACTCCCTCAGCTTTAGGTGCACCATTCTCTTAGTCCACCTGAGTGGTGACTCCACCCTTAGAAACACTAGAGGCCATTGCTCCACCTTTTGAAACCCCAGAGGTCATAGTCATACCTTTTGAGACTGAGCCAGCTCCACCTCTTGTGTTCCTTGTCTCTTCAGCTTCTGCTTCCTGTGGTCTTTCAGCCCTCAGGACTAATGCCCACATCTGTCCTGCTGGGGCAAGAGCTCCAAAGCTCAGAAGCTCCACCAATAAGTGTCTGGAGGAACCCCACTTCCCCAAGAAGCCTCCTGGGCACAGGCACTCAGCTCTCCCACTCTATGGGTCAGCCCCAGCACTGTCTGACACTGGTCTCCTGGTTTTGCTGCTGCCAGTTTGCTGCTGTTATTTCTCACCATCTACACCTTCTCCTCACTTACCTCTGAGTCTTCTATCCATTCTCATTTTCAAAACCGCTTCCATGATTTAGGTATATGTTAAAGCAGCACCCCACTCTCTCAGTACCAAATTCTGTCTTAATCATCTAGTGCTGCTATAATGGAAATACCACAAGTGGATGGCTTTAACAAGGAGAAATTTATCTCTTCACAGTAAAGTAGGCTAAAAGTCCAAATTCAGGGTGTCAGCTCCAGGGGAAACTTTCTCTCTTTGTTGGCCTTCTCACGAAGCTTCTCCACATAGGGACCCCAGGTCTAAAGGATGCACTCTGCTCCCAGCACTGTTTTCTTGGTGGTATGAAGTACCCAGCTCTCTGCTTGCTTCCCTTTCCTTTCATCTCTTGTAAGATAAAAGGTGATATAGGCCACACCCCAAGGAAACTCCCTTTACAACGGATCAGGGATGTGACCTGAGCAAGCATGTTATATCCCACAGGCAGAAATTATGATTTAAAACATATAGGAAAATCACAAAATGGAAGACAACCACACACTACTGGGAATCATAGCCTAACCAAGTTGACATGTATTTGAGGGGGGGAGGGGGACACAGTTCAATCCATGACACCATATGACCCAGAAATCTCACTCTTAGAAATATAGAGAAATAAGGGCCATCACACAAATAGAGATACACACAACCATGTTCATTGCAGCATTATTTACAATAGCAAAAAGATGGAAACAACCTAAGTTCCTGTTATGGACTGATTTGTGCCCTCCAAAAATGTGTGTCAACTTGGCTAGGCTATGATCCCCAGCATTATGTGACTGTCCACCATTTTGTCATATGATGTGATTTTTCCTATGCTTTGTAAATCCTACCTCTATGATGTTAATGAGGCAGGATTAGAGGCAGTTACGTTGGTGAGGCAGGACTCAATCTACAAGATTACATTGTGTCTTAAGCCAATCGTTTCTGAGATATAAAAGAGAGAAGACCCAAGACACAAGGAAAAGACTAATGGACCACAACTACCACAACCTCTGCCAGAACAACTAGATGGTGCCCAGCTACCATTACCAACCACTCTGACAGGGATCACAATAGGGGGTCCTGGACAGAGCATGAGAAAAATGTAAAAAATTCAAATTCACACACAAAAAAAGACCAGACTTCCTGGTCTAACAGACTGGAGAAACCCCAAGAATATGGCCCCCATGTACCCTTTTAACTGAGCACTGAAGTCACCCCTCAGTACTGAGTTAAAAGTACTAATCAACCAAAGATTAGACAGGTCTATAGGGCAAACAATACACACATCAGGAACGTGCATCATAGTTCAATCATGTATATGAGACCAAATGGACACACCAACCCAAAAGCAAACACATCAGGGAGGTACAGGAAAACTAGATGAATGGAAACACGGAACCTGAGGTGGAGAAGAGTGTTCACACATTGAGGAGTTGGCAACCAATGTACCAAAACAATTTGTGTATTAATTGTTTAATGAGAAAATAATTTCCTCTGTAAACTTTCACCTAAAGCACAAAAAAAAATGTAAGAAAGATTTTGTGCTGAGTGCAACTGTAAATATGACACTGTATGAAAATATACAGTATAAGAACAAGTGGTCATTCAGATATGCCCAGATGTTTACATATTCAAGTTTATAAAGGCCAAAATTTAAGATGCAATTCAAGAAAATGAAGCACAAGAAGTTCTCTCATGGACTGTTTCCTTGTGTGGCTATATTTCTGCATTACAGTTTGTTATTACTGGGAGGGACTGACAGTTAACTTTAAAATATGGAAACTGACTATAAGAGGGTCAGTTTTTAAGACTATTTAAAAAGTAAAATAGAAAATATCTACAAAGTTGTACATTTAGAAAACATGAAAAACAATAGGCAGAAAGCTAAAATAAATAGAAAAAAAATCCTTGGACCAGATTAGACCTCAAAATATTATGAAACAAATAAAAACTTATCCAAAATACCAACATACTATATTTGCAAATAACACCTGCCTTCTACTTTTGTTTGCCAGCTGCTTCCTCCCCCAAAAGGTATTTTCATTAACACTGCTATGCCAATTCTGTTTTTACACGTCACTGTAAAAAAAAAAAAGATATTAGCATAGCATGCTTATGAAAATACCTTGCTGAGGGAGGAATTGGCAAACAAAAGCAGATGTTGAGCATTATTTGTGTAAAATTATGGTAATCCAATTGTATATCATCCATTCTTACACTAAAAATAGAAATAAGTTTTTAATGCCATTGGCTTTGGTTGCTTTAGTAAAAAAGGCAAATGGGATTCTAAAAATTCTTAACAAAAAACATTCATTTACGTCTACTAATGCCTAATAGGAGCCCTGGTGGCGCCGTGGTTAAGCATTCAGCTCCTAACCAAAGGTCAGGAGGTTGAATCCACCAGCCACTCCTTGGAACCCCTATGGGATAGTTCTACTCTGTCCTATAGGGTCACTAAGGGTCAGGATCAACTTGTTGGCAATGGGTTTTAATGCCTAACAAACAAACTTGCAACCAGACAAAAACAAATACACCAGAAATGTATCAAACTTTACCAATTTATTTTATGCAAAACAGTAGCAATGTAGAATATGGGAATCTTCCACTGCCACACACCCAAGTTGTGAACATTCCAAGCCCACGTACAGTTTGGAGGGGAAGGCTGAATAATAGCATCAACTGTGCTACTGACCATAACAATTTTTTATTTTCTAAAAAGGTTTAAAATTAGATATCAATGTCTTCTTAATATAGCCCTCATCACTGAAGACAAGAAAAATAAAAAATGACATTATAAGCTTAAAAAAAGAAGGAAGGGAGGGAGAAACCAAGAGGCTGCTACAACTCTGCCATACAGTGAAACCATCATATTTGCATACTTGATAGCAGCATTATTTTACTGAGCTGTGTGCAACTACATGTTGAAACACATCAAAGAAACATTTACAAAGAATGAATCAATATCTACATTCTGGGACTCTTCCATTCTGCCCCAATAAGTGTCAACTCAATTGTCAACTGCGCATTTTGGAAGATTTTGAGTTTTTCCAGTTCTTACTATACTGCATACTCGGAACAAAGAGAGTCAGAATAAATCCTTCTGCACAATGAAATTTAAGTAGACAGCTGAAAATAAATTTACTACTTGTAAACACACACACAAATTTTTTTTATCTTTAAACATTCAGTGCTTCCAAAAGCACATTATCTTCTATATCAACGTCTCTCCCTTGGTCTCTGTCCTGCTCACATAATCATTCTTTTTCTGTATCTCGCTCGCTATCTCAGTCTCTGTGTCTTCTGTTATCTATGAGGTGGTCTCTCTGTCACTCCTGATCTGTTCCATGGGGTGTACTTCTGCAACTGACAACCACTTGGGTGCAAGGAAGGAAATCATCCACCCTCATATCATAATCATGTTACAAAAAGGAAGAAATAGGTTAGGCATGTCAAAAACTTCAAATGGAATTTGAGTCCCCATATCGTAGTTATTATTTAGTAGAGAGAAAATCTAAGAAATGCAGTTATTAATTTACAGAAGGTAATTTTGGCATTGCTTAGAAAAAGGGTTTCGATGTCTCAGTAATCAAACACCTACAACAGGGGTTATTCAAATCTTTTTAAAAACTACTTCAATCATGAGGTTTCCTATTTAACTTTAATGACTTTTCCTTCTAATCCCTTTAATAAATTAATATATTAATGCTTTTCTGCAACAGGCTAACCCAACTTTCTTCTGTCCTTTAACTCTACAAACTAATCTGAAGCAACTCTGACCTCTTAAAGTGAAATTAGGAATTTTTATGTTCCAGATTTGCTTTCTAACTAAAGTGTCGTTACTAAATGATTCATGGAATTTGATGGAAATTTAAGAAAATATGTACTTCAGTAAGAATTTCAAGTCTACTCCACAGACAGCCATCAATGCATAGAAGGTTAAGATGAGCGACTATGCAGGTGAGTGCAAGGGAAAGCTGTAACTGAGCTTAATTCTAAGCTTGACCCCTGCTCTAGTTTAAGTTTTCTATCCTTAGTTAACAGCTCACCTTTGCTTACTGAACATGTTCCTTTTGCAGTCACCTTAAATAAACACACAGACACACATAAATGCTCACAAACACAATTACACACTATTATATATAATGAATATGTGAGTTTTATATAAGTATGAAATATATATACTAACCAAAAAAATTACTATACAAAGCTCCACGGAACAGTAGAGCTTGTTAAAAAAGACAAGCATACTTAGTAAAAGAATCTTGGAATGAATTCCTATTTTGGGAAAATCATGTCATCACTCATAAAAGGCATTTTTAAAATACATGACAACCATCTCGCCAACTGAGATTTTTGTCATAAACAAACTGTGTATTTCCTTCTTGTTTGACTAGCTGAGAAAAACTGCTAATTTGATTTTTAATTAGTCTGTTCAGACGAAAGGTCTGATAATCTACTTTTGCAAAATTACCCATTGAAAATGCTATGGAGCACAGTTCTACTCTGACACACATGGGTCACCATCAGTCGAGTCAATTCTGGCTCATTGAGAACCTATGTGTCAGAGTAAAACTGTGCTCCACGGAATTTCCAATGGAAGTAGATCATGAAGCCTTTCTTCCTAGGTGACTCTGGTGTACTCAACCCACCAACTTTTGGTTAGCAGCTGAACGCATTAACCATCTACACCACCCATGGCCTCCATTAGTCAGTTAAAAACCAAAAAAAAAAAAAACCCATTGCCTTTGAATCATTTCCAACTCATAACAACCCTATAGGTCAGAGGAGAACTGTCCCGTAAGGTTTCCAAGGCGATCATCTTTATGGAAGTAGAGTGCCAGATCTTTCTTCCATGGAGCTGTTGGTGGGTTTAAACTACTGACCTTTTTGGTTTACAGCCAAGCGGTTGTCCATTCCACAACCAGAGCTTCTTATTAGTCAGTTAGGATCCTCAAATTGTTTAACTGAATGTTGAATGCCCTAATATGATACAATTTTGAACCACCAATTTTTTTTCAATAAGGATAAGGAAATAAATGAAAACATATAAAAATATTCCAAAGATAAACCAGGAAACTATTGCTCTGACCAACCTTCTCAAATATATATGCCCTTCATCTTAGCAGAAACATAAAAGGATGTTTACTTGGCTCAGCACACACTCAAGCAAGGAAAAAAAACTTAAAACTTTTTATATCTTACCTCAACAACCAAACTACCTTTGTAAGTCCATCAAACTTATATGCACATCACTTAGACTTCAAATAAGGGCTCGGAGATAATTTCTACTTTATAAAAAAAGAAAAAAAACCCGTTGCCATTGAGTCGATTTCAACTCATAGCAACCCTATAGGAGAGGGTAGAACTGCTCCATATAGTCTCCAAGAAGTACTTGGTGGATTCAAACTGATGACCTTTTAGTTAGCAGCTATAGCTCTTAATCACTGTGCCACCAGAGTTTCCATTAAAACTGAAGCTATTTTTTTTTAAATCATTTAATAAATAAACTTATTCCCAATAGCATAAAAACACCAAGAAACCTCTAACCAGAAATTGTTTCATTTCTTAACATCAGTTTGGCATATGCTAGCATCACTGTAAGAACCAGAGGCAGAGGAGAGGTAGAACAATTCACCTGGTTACCAATTTCAAAAAAAATTTAACAAAAATATAAATAAAAAAATGAGTTAGGGAAATATCTGTTAACTAACTTAAGGTGAACCATCTACCCTATGAAAGTAAACTGATTCAGATTACACAAAAATCTTAGAAATTTCCATTAGCAATATTAATTACATAGCTATACACCCTCTCCTCACTTATTGACATGGTAAGCTGCTAAAGACCAGGACCTTGAGTGAAATTGGTGTTATGTGAAAATGGAAGATAGCCACATTAGATCAGAAAATGGAGGATGATTACACCATTACACACCTGTCAAATTACTTCATTACATAACTCCCAAGTTACATTATTACATAACTGCCAAACCACTGAGAATCATAACCCAGCCGAGTTCACACACAACTTTAACCATCAAAGCCAGTGGTACTCTCACCTTGCACCTCACCGTCTTTACTGTCGAACTTATGTGGTTAATGCACAAAATAGTGCGATAGATTCTTTTTTTTTACTATTGTCAGATAAAGAGATAGTTGATAAGTGAGGAGAAGGTGTAACTGAAGGTGAAAATATTCTGGGTACTATATACCTCACATTATCTAATAGTTATATATAGGACTTACCTACACTTAAGCAGCAAGTTTGTGACTTGATCAGTAAAAGGAATATAGTCTATTTAAATAATCAAAAGGGGCAGGACCAGCCATTCTAAATAAAAAAAAGTTGTAAATTTGCTCCAAAGCATTCTGCTGTAAGACTATGAAACGGTCCACCACTCAACATAATCTGGTATTTTCCACATTTAAATTGCTTACAGAATTCTAAGTTGTTCCCTCACATCTTTGCCTTATCATGCACTTACTACTCATTTATCTCAGTATCTCAGTATAGTTTTTAATAAGATTTGAATAACCCCTGTTGTAGGTGTTTGATTACTGAGACATCAAAACCCTTTTTTTAAGCAATGCCAAAATTACCTTCTGTAAATTAATAACTGCATTTCTTAGATTTTCTCTCTACTAAATAATAACTACAATACGGGGACTCAAATTCCATTTGAAGTTTTTGACATGCCTAACCTATTTCTTCCTTTTTGTAACATGATTATGATGTGATATGATATCATGTGGTACTTGATGATGTCCTGAGTGAAAGGGCGTGGGCTTGAGGGGGAACATGACGCTGATAGTACAGAAGATGTAGAGGCTGTTCCATTCCCGGATAAGGGGGAGAAATAAATAAATAAATAGAAAAGAGAGAACCACTTCCATATGATTCTACCAAATACTCTCGTAAACCACCCAATCTTAGAATAAAAAACATCTAAAACACCTCTAAATGAATAACTTAATCTGAACTAGCCATTCACTTTTATGACATTAAGCTTCTTCAAAATACCCTCTTTATTTGATTGCTAAAAGTATAGTGCATGTAATAAACTCTCTAATTTTACATTTTTAAGATTAAACATGTTCACGCTCTTCTACCCATATTATTTAAATACTAACAGAAACAGCAAACACTTAGTGCTTACTCTGAGCTAGGCACTGACCTAAACACTTTACGTGTCTCATTTAATTCTCACAGCAAACCTGTGAGAAAAAAAAAACACCATTATTTCTAGTTTACTAAAGGGAAAACTGATGCAGCAAGTGGTTAAGTAACTTGCTTAGGACCACACTGCTAGCAAAGATGTAGATCCAGGATACAACAGTGTAATAGCAGACTTCCTCCCTCTAGAATCCATTATCTTCACCGCTATGTACTAATTTATTCCTAAAGAAAAAAAAAAAAAAAAACAGAAGCCAATAAACTCTAAAATGTCATTATAAAATGAATGAAGGGCAAGTCAAAGGTTACTTTTTTAGTGTCAGGATAATACAAAATAATATATTAAATATTTTATTTTTTAAATTTCATAGAATGTAAAAAGAAAAAATCTTTAAGTTGTATACAGTAATACAAAAAAACTACTACCTTAAGCAAAATAAGAGTCAGATAAAAAGGCTACATTAAAGACACCGTTTTAAAAAAAGTTGGGAGGTGGAGCCAAGGTGGCGGAATAGACAGACGCTTCCGTGGAGCCCTCTTTACAACAACGACCCAAAAAAAAAAAACAAGTGAAACGAGTATATTTGTGACAAGCTGGGAGCCCTGAGCATCAAAGGCAAGCTTAGACAATGAACTGAGGGGCAGGGGAAGGAAGAGACCGTTCAGAAGCTGAGAGGGGTTGCCAGACCTGAATCGCAGGGAGCCCTCAGAAACCATTCCTGGAGTGGCTGCAGTCATAGCAGCAGCAGCAGCGGGCTGGTCCTAGCGATCCGCCGCAGTTTCCTCAGGGAGAAGCAGCCAGCCACACAGCCCACTCACACCTCCGGAACCTGAGCAGAAGGGTGCTCTCGGCAAAAGCTAAGTACTTGCATATATTTTACCGCACCCCCCCCACCCCCAACCCAGCTTCAGCGGCTGAATCCCTAGGCCGCAGATAGACCCTGGTGAGCACCTGGACCCATCCTCCTGGCCTTGGGGAAGGAAAAAATTTGCAACTGAGGGGAAAGATAATTTGCTAGCTCCATTAACTGGAGGAGCTCAGGACAGAAGCGACTCCTGTCCAGGCATAAACCGTCCGTGGACCTTGAGCACCTTTCCCTTCTGCATGGACCTGTGTGGGCCTATTTCAGAAGAATAGACCCTTGTTGGCAAACTCCAACCATTTCTGCAGTGTGGTGGATAGGTGGGTGTTTGATGTTTGACATTGCTTTGCCTATTAAACAAGGTCCTCATCTACCCACAACAGGGACCTAAGGACTGGTGGCTCCACTTGGGTTACCCAGCCACCTACAACAGGGGTCCAGGGATAACTGGTACCTCCCAGTCCTTACAACAAAAGCTTTGGGTGCCCATGGTCCCTATGCAGAGCCCACCCACCAGCACACTCTAGGGAACAGAGACGTATTTTCCTCAGAGACATTTGAGGGTCGGTTCTCAGCCCCCTGCCTTGTTCAGAGCTTGACCTCCTGTTGCATTCACATACCGGTATATATGCCAGTCACCCCTGCCCCTCTAAGACTGTAGGACAGAGCCTGTACCACACACTTGATATCAGCTACCTGGAAACCTGAGCTGAATTCATACAAGAAAACTGAATGGACTCCTAGACTGATATACCTGATAATAGCTCTAGCCAGCTGGGGACAGAACACCAGAGCTCCAAAGGTGAAAATAATCAAGCTAGCTCACTCAAGCACCTAGGGGTATACCAAAACAAAACAAAGCAAGCAGCTGTGAAACAGCAAGCAAGCATAAACTAATACAATAACTTATAGATGGCTTGGAGACAACAGTCAATACCAAGTCACATAAAGGAACAGGCCATGATCACCTCAACGGCTCTCAAAACAAAGAATCCAGGGATCTTTTAGATGAAAGTGCATTCCTGGAATTACCAGATGCAGAATACAAAAGTTTAATATACAGAGCCCTTCAAGACATCAGGAAGGAAATGAGGCAATATGCAGAACATGCCAAGGAACACACAGGTAAAGCAACTGAAGAACTCAGAAAGATTATTCAGGAACATAATGAAAAGTTTAATAAGCTGGAAAAATCCATAGACAGACAGCAATCAGAAATTCAGAAGATTAACAATAAAATTACAGAATTAGATAACTCAGTAGAAAGAGGAGCAGAACTGAGCAAGTAGACGCTAGAATTTCTGAACTCGAAGATAAATCACTTGGCACTAATATATTTGAAGAAAAATCAGATAAAAGAATTAAAAAAAAATGAAGAAACCTTAAGAATCATGTGGAACTCTATCAAGAGAAACAACCTACGAATGATTGGAGTACCAGAACAGGGAAGGATAACAGAAAATACAGAGAAAATTGATGAGGATTTGTTGGCAGAAAACTTCCCTGACATTGTGAAAGATGAGAAGATATCTATCCAAGAGGCTTATTGAACTCCACAAAAGGTAGATCTTAAAAGAAAGTCACCAAGACATATTATAATCAAGTTTGCCAAAACCAAAGATAAAGAGACAATTATAAGAGCAGCGAGGGATAAAAGAAAAGTCACCTACAAGGGAGAGCCAATAAGAATAAGCTTGGACTACTCAGCAGAAACCTTGCAGGCAAGAAGGCAACGGGATGACATATTTAAAAAATTGAGGACGGGAGCCAAGATGGCGGACTAGGCAGACGCTACCTCGGATACCTCTTACAACAAAGACACGGAAAAACAAGTGAATCGATCACATACATAACAATCTACGAACCCTGAACAACAAACACAGATTTAGAGACGGAGAATGAACTAATACGGGGAAGCAGCGATTGTTTCCAGAGCCTGGAGCCAGCGTACCAGTCAGGTACGGCACGAGCACAGAGAGCTGCTCCACGCCCCTGAACTAACCCCGGGAAGGGGCCCAGCCGGGTCGCGCGGGCGGCGTGGGACGCAGCCGATAGGAGAAGTCCCCGGGAGGCAGCGACTGGTATTGGAGCGGGGAGATCAGCGTCCCAGCCAGGACACTCGGTCATGGCACAAGCACGGGGAGCTGCCCCACCCATCTGAACTAACCCCGGGAGGCGGCCCACCTGGTTCGCGGGGGCGGCACGGCCACGCGGCTGGAGGGACAAGAAGTCCCCGGGAGGCAGAGACTGATTTTGGAGTCGAGAGTGCACTGTCCCAGTAGGGGAGCCTTGACGCTGGGCGTGGGGCTGGAAGCGGAGGATCTGACCGTGACTCCAGCGGGCCAGACCCCCCAGGGGCAATCTCCACACAGCCACCACACATAGGCGACGCGCCCGCGGGAATCTCAGATATAATAGTCATTCCAAGCAAGACAAGCAACTCTGGCTATATTCTGAGGTGCTACTCTCCTGTCTCTCTGTTCCCTCCCCCACCCTCCCCAGGCGGCTTCATTAACATCCGAATAGCCTGAGCCAGAGGGAGAACTCTGATAGGGGTCTGACTGCATTTTTTTTTTAGCGGATTTTCTGGAAAAACTAGTTTCCCAGTGATGGCTCAGAGACAACAATCCATATCAAACCACTTAAAGAAGCAGACCATGACAGCTTCTGCAATCCCCCAAACAAAAGAATCAAAATCTTTCCCAAATGAAGATACAATCCTGGAATTATCAGGTACAGAATATAAAAAACTAATTTACAGAATGCTTAAAGATATCACAAATGAAATTAGGATAACTGCAGAAAAAGCCAAGGAACACACCGATAAAACTGTTGAAGAACTCAAAAAGATTATTCAAGAACATAGTGGAAAAATTAATAAGTTGCAAGAATCCATAGAGAGACAACATGTAGAAATCCAAAAGATTAACAATAAAATTACAGAATTAGACACTGCACTAGGAAGTCAGAGGAGCAGACTCGAGCAATTAGAATGCAGACTGGGACATCTGGAGGACCAGGGAATCAACACCAACATAGCTGAAAAAAAATCAGATAAAAGAATTAAAAAAAATGAAGAAACCCTAAGAATCATGTGGGACTCTATCAAGAAGGATAACCTGCGGGTGATTGGAGTCCCAGAACAGGGAGGGGGGACAGAAAACACAGAGAAAATAGTTGAAGAACTCCTGACAGAAAACTTCCCTGACATCATGAAAGACGAAAGGATAGCTATCCAAGATGCTCATCGAACCCCATTTAAGATTGATCCAAAAAGAAAAACACCAAGACATATTATCATCAAACTCGCCAAAACCAAAGATAAACAGAAAATTTTAAAAGCAGCCAGGGAGAAAAGAAAGGTTTCCTTCAAGGGAGAATCAATAAGAATAAGTTCAGACTACTCAGCAGAAACCATGCAGGCAAGAAGGGAACGGGACGACATATACAGAACACTGAAGGAGAAAAACTGCCAGCCACGGATCATATATCCAGCTAAACTCTCTCTGAAATATGAAGGCGAAATTAAGATATTTACAGACAAACACAAGTTTAGAGAATTTGCAAAAACCAAACCAAAGCTACAAGAAATACTAAAGGATATTGTTTGGTCAGAGAAACAATAATATCAGATATCAACACAACACAAGGTCACAAAACAGAACGTCCTGATATCAACTCAAATAGGGAAATCACAAAAACAAACAAATTAAGATTAATTAAAAAAAAAATACACATAACAGGGAATCATGGAACTCAATAGGTAAAAGATCACAATAATCAAAAAGAGGGACTAAACACAGGAGGCATTGAACTGCCATATGGAGAGTGATACAAGGCGATATAGAACAATACAAGTTAGGTTTTTACTTAGAAAAATAGGGGTATATAATGAGGTAACCAAAAAAAGGTATAACAACTCTATAACTCAAGATAAAAGCCAAGAAAAACGTAATGACTCAACTAGCATAAAGTCAAACACTATGAAAATGAGGATCTCACAATTTACTAAGAAAAACGCCTCAGCACAAAAAAGTATGTGGAAAAATGAAATTGTCAACAACACACATAAAAAGGCATCAAAATGACAGCACTAAAAACTTATTTATCTATAATTACCCTGAATGTAAATGGACTAAATGCACCAATAAAGAGACAGAGAGTCACGGACTGGATAAAGAAACACGATCCATCTATATGCTGCCTACAAGAGACACACCTTAGACTTAGAGACACAAACAAACTAAAACTCAAAGGATGGAAAAAAGTATATCAAGCAAACAATAAGCAAAAAAGAAGAGGAGTAGCAACATTAATTTCTGACAAAATAGACTTTAGACTTAAATCCACCACAAAGGATAAAGAAGGACACTATATAATGATAAAAGGGACAATTGATCAGGAAGACATAACCATATTAAATATTTATGCACCCAATGACCGGGCTGCAAGATACATAAATCAAATTTTAACAGAACTGAAAAGTGAGATAGATACCTCCACAATTATAGTAGGAGACTTCAACACACCACTTTCGGAGAAGGACAGGACATCCAGTAAGAAGCTCAACAGAGACACGGAAGATCTAATTACAACAATCAACCAACTTGACCTCATTGACTTATACAGAACTCTCCACCCAACTGCTGCAAAGTATACTTTCTTTTCTAGCGCACATGGAACATTCTCTAGAATAGACCACATATTAGGTCATAAAACAAACCTTTGCAGAGTCCAAAACATCGAAATATTACAAAGCATCTTCTCAGACCACAAGGCAATAAAACTAGAGATCAATAACAGAAAAACTAGGGAAAAGAAATCAAATACTTGGAAAATGAACAATACCCTCCTGAAAAAAGACTGGGTTATAGAAGACATCAAGGAGGGAATAAGGAAATTCATAGAAAGCAACGAGAATGAAAATACTTCCTATCAAAACCTCTGGGACACAGCAAAAGCAGTGCTCAGAGGCCAATTTATATCAATAAATGCACACATACAAAAAGAAGAAAGAGCCAAAATCAGAGAACTGTCCCGACAACTTGAACAAATAGAAACTGAACAACAAAAGAATCCATCAGGCACCAGAAGAAAACAAATAATAAAAATTAGAGCTGAACTAAATGAATTAGAGAACAGAAAAACAATTGAAAGAATTAACAAAGCCAAAAGCTGGTTCTTTGAAAAAATTAACAAAATTGATAAACCATCGGCTAGACTGAATATAGAAATACGGGAAAGGAAACAAATAACCCGAATAAGAAACGAGAAGGACCACATCACAACAGAACCAAATGAAATTAAAAGAATCATTTCAGATTACTACGAAAAATTGTACTCTAACAAATTTGAGAACCTAGAAGAAATGGATGAATTCCTGGAAAAACACTACCTACCTAAACTAACACATTCAGAAGTAGAACAACTAAATAGACCCATAACAAAAAAAGAGATTGAAACGGTAATCAAAAAACTCCCAACAAAAAAAAGCCCTGGCCCGGACGGCTTCACCGCAGAGTTCTACCAAACTTTCAGAGAAGAGTTAACACCACTACTTCTGAAGGTATTCCAAAGCATAGAAAATAACGGAATACTACCCAACTCATTCTATGAAGCCACCATCTCCCTGATACCAAAACCAGGTAAAGACATTACAAAAAAACAAAATTATAGACCTATATCCCTCATGAACATAGATGCAAAAATCCTCAACAAAATTCTAGCCAATAGAATCCAACAACACATCAAAAAAATAATTCACCATGATCAAGTGGGATTTATACCAGGTATGCAAGGCTGGTTTAATACCAGAAAAACCATTAATGTAATCCATCACATAAATAAAACAAAAGACAAAAACCACATGATCTTATCAATTGATGCAGAAAAGGCATTTGAAAAAGTCCAACACCCATTTATGATAAAAACTCTTACCAAAATAGGAATTGAAGGAAAATTCCTCAACATAATAAAGGGCATCTATGCAAAGCCAACAGCCAGTATCACTCTAAATGGAGAGAACCTGAAAGCATTTCCCTTGAGAACGGGAACCAGACAAGGATGCCCTTTATCACCGCTCTTATTCAACATCGTGCTAGAAGTCCTAGCCAGGGCAATTAGGCTAGACAAAGAAATAAAAGGTATCCGGATTGGCAAGGAAGAAGTAAAATTATCACTACTTGCAGATGACATGATTATATACACAGAAAACCCTAAGGAATCCTCCAGAAAACTACTGAAACTAATAGAAGAGTTTGGCAGAGTCTCAGGTTATAAAATAAACATACAAAAATCACTTGGATTCCTCTACATCAACAAAAAGAACACCGAAGAGGAAATAACCAAATCAATACCATTCACAGTAGCCCCCAAGAAGATAAAATACTTAGGAGTAAATCTTACCAAGGATGTAAAAGACCTATACAAAGAAAACTACAAAGCTCTACTACAAGAAATTCAGAAGGACATACTTAAGTGGAAAAACATACCTTGCTCATGGATAGGAAGACTTAACATAGTAAAAATGTCTATTCTACTAAAAGCCATCTATACATTTAACGCACTTCCGATCCAAATTCCAATGTCATATTTTAAGGGGATAGAGAAACAAATCACCAATTTCATATGGAAGGGAAAGAAGCCCTGGATAAGCAAAACATTACTGAAAAAGAAGAAGAAAGGGGGAGGCCTCACTTTACCTGACTTCAGAACCTATTATACAGCCACAGTAGTCAAAACAGCCTGGTACTGGTACAACAACAGGCACATAGACCAATGGAACAGAATTGAGAACCCAGACATAGATCCATCCACGTATGAGCAGCTGATATTTGACAAAGGACCAGTGTCAATTAACTGGGGAAAAGATAGCCTTTTTAACAAATGGTGCTGGCATAACTGGATATCCATTTGCAAAAAAAATGAAACAGGACCCATACCTCACACCATGCACAAAAACTAACTCCAAGTGGATCAAAGACCTAAACATAAAGACTAAAACAATAAAGATCATGGAAGAAAAAATTGGGACAACCCTAGGAGCCCTAATACAAGGTATAAACAGAATACAAAACATTACCAAAAATGATGAAGAGAAACCCGATAACTGGGAGCTCCTAAAAATAAAACACCTATGCTCATCTAAAGACTTCACCAAAAGATTAAAAAGACCACCTACAGACTGGGAACGAATTTTCAGCTATGACATCTCCGACCAGCGCCTGATCTCTAAAATCTACATGATTCTGTCAAAAGTCAACCACAAAAAGACAAACAACCCAATCAAGAAGTGGGCAAAGGATATAAACACACATTTCACTAAAGAAGATATTCAGGCAGCCAACAGATACATGAGAAAATGCTCTCGATCATTAGCCATTAGAGAAATGCAAATTAAAACTACGATGAGATTCCATCTCACACCAGCAAGGCTGGCATTAATCCAAAAAACAGAAAATAATAAATGTTGGAGAGGCTGCGGAGAGATTGGAACTCTCATACACTGCTGGTGGGAATGTAAAATGGTACAACCACTTTGGAAATCTATCTGGCGTTATCTTAAACAGTTAGAAATAGAACTACCATACAACCCAGAAATCCCACTCCTGGGAATATACCCTAGAGATACAAGAGCCTTCATACAAACAGATATATGCACACCCATATTTATTGCAGCTCTGTTTACAATAGCAAAAAGTTGGAAGCAACCAAGGTGTCCATCAACGGATGAATGGGTAAATAAATTGTGGTATATTCACACAATGGAATACTACGCATCGATAAAGAACAGTGACAAATCTCTGAAACATTTCATAACATGGAGGAACCTGGAAGGCATTATGCTGAGCGAAATTAGTCAGAGGCAAAAGGACAAATATTGTATAAGACCACTATTATAAGATCTTGAGAAATAGTAAACCTGAGAAGAACACATACTTTTGTGGTTACGAGGGGGAGAGGGAGGGAGGGTGGGAGAGGGTTTTTTTATTGATTAATCAGTAGATAAGAACTGCTTTAGGTGAAGGGAAAGACAACACTCAATACATGGAAGGTCAGCTCAATTGGACTGGACGAAAAGCAAAGAAGTTTCCGGGATAAAATGAATGCTTCAAAGGTCAGCGGAGCAAGCGCGGGGGTCTGGGGAAGATGGTTTGCGGGGACTTCTAAGTCAATTGGCAAAATAATTCTATTATGAAATCATTCTGCATCCCACTTTGAAATGTGGCGTCTGGGGTCTTAAATGCTAACAAGCGGCCATCTTTTTTTTTTTTTTTTCTAGTGCCACAAGCGGCCATCTAAGATGCATCAATTGGTCTCAACCCACCTGGAGCAAAGGAAAATGAAGAACACCAAGGCCACACGACAAGTAAGAGCCCAAGAGACAGAAAGGGCCACATGAACCAGAGACCTACATCATCCTGAGACCAGAAGAACTAGTTGGTGCCTGGCCACAATCGATGACTGCCCTGACAGGGAGCACAGCAGAGGACCCCTGAGGGAGCAGGAGATCAGTGGGATGCAGACCCCAAATTCTCATAAAAAGACCAAACTTAATGGTCTGACTGAGACTAGAGGAATCCCGGCGGCCATGCTCCCCAGACCTTCTGTTGGCACAGGACAGGAACCATCCCCGAAGACAACTCATCAGACATGAAAGGGACTGGTCAGCGAGGGGGGGAGAGAGATGCTGATGAAGAGTGAGCTAATTATATCAGGTGGACACTTGAGAGTGTGTTGGCAACTCTTGTCTGGAGGGGGGATGGGAGGATAGAGAGAGAGGGAAGCCGGCAAAATTGTCAAGAAAGGAGAGACTGAAAGGGCTGACTCAAGAGGGGGAGGGCAAGTGGGAGTAAGGAGTGAGATGTATGTAAACTTATATGTGACAGACTGATTGGATTTGTAAACGTTCACTTGAAGCTTAATAAAAGTTATAAAAAAAAAAAAATTGAAGGAAATAAATTGCCTGCCATCAAAACTGTCTCTTAAATATGAAGGTGAAATTAAAACATTTCCAGATAAACACAAGTTGAGGGAATTCGTAAAAACAAAACCAAAACTATAAGAAATACTAAAGGGAATTCTTTTGTTAGAAAATCAATAATATCAGGTATCGACCCAAGACTAGAACACTGGGCACAGCAACCAGAAGTCAGCCCAGACAGGGAAATCCAAAAAAAAAAAAAAAAAAAAGCAAGATTTAAAAAAAAAAAAAAAAAGCCCAACACAGGGTAACGGCGATGTTATTATATAAAAGAAGACAATATTAAAATAATAAAGAGGGACTAAGAAATGTAATCATACAGCTTCCATATGGAGACGAAGATATGGCAATACAAAGAAATCAAACTTATAAATTTAGAAAAATAAGGGTAAATAATAAGATAACCACAAAGGAGAAAAACTATCCTACTCATCAAAATAAAATACAAGGGAAAAATACAGACTCAGCAGAAATGAAATCAAAAACAATAAATGTGAGGAAAGGACAATATACAAACGAAATATACTCAGCACATAAAATCAAGTGGGAAAAAGAAGCTGTCAACACACACACACAAAAGACATCAAAATGATAGCACTAAATTCATGCCTATGCATAATTACCCTGAATGTAAATGGACTAAATGCACCAGTAAAGAGACAGAGAGTGGCAGAATGGATTAAAAAATAAGATCTGTCTATATGCTGCCTACAAGAGACACGCCTTAGACTTAGAGACGCAAACTAAATCTTAAAGGATGGAAAAAAATCTATCAAGCAAACAACAATCAAAAAAGAGCAGGAGTGGCAATATTAATTTCTGACAAAATAGACTTTAAAGTTAAATCCATCAGAAAGGATAAGGAAGGACACTATATAATGATTAAACGGACAATACAGCAAGAAGATATAACCATATTAAATATTTATGCATCCAATGACAGGGCTACAAGATACATAAAAAAAACACTATCAGCACTGAAAAGTGAGATAGACAGCTCCACAATAATAGTAGGAGACTTCAACATACCACTTTCGGTGAAGGACAGGACATCCAGAAAGAAGCTCAATAAAGACACGGAAGATCTAAATGCCACAATCAACCAACTTGACCTCGTAGACATATACAAAACACTTCACCCAATAGCAAATAAGTATACTTTCTTTTTTAGTGCACATGGAACATTCTCTAGAATAGACCACATATTAGGTCATAAAGCAAGCCTAGCAGAATCCAAAACATTGAAATATTACAAAGCATCTTCTCTGACCATAAGGCCATAAAACTGGAAGTCAATAACAGGAAAAGCAGGGAAAAGAAATCAAACACTTGGAAACTGAACAATACCCTGCTCAAAAAAGACTGGATTAGAGAAGACATTAAGGATGGAATAAAGAAATTCAGAGAATCCAATGAGAATGAAAACACTTCCTATCAGAGCCTTTGGGACACAACAAAAGTGATGCTCAGAGGCCAATTCATATCAATAAATGCACACATCCAAAAAGAAGAAAGGGCCAAAATCAAAGAACTATCCTTACAATTTGAACAAATAGAAAGAGAGCCACAAAAGAAACCCACAGGCACCAGAAGAAAACAAATAATAAAAATTAGAGCTGAACTAAATGAAAATGAAAAACAATTAAAAGAATTAACAAGACCAAAAGCTGTTTTTTTTAAAAAACTCAACAAAATTGATAAACCATTGGCCAAACTGACAAAAGAAAAACAAGAGAGGAAGCAAATAACCTGAATAAGAAATGAGATGGGCGATATTACAACAGACACAACTGAAATTAAAAGAATCATATCAGATTACTATTAAAAAAAAAAAAAGCTATACTCAAATTTGAAAACCTAGAAGAAATGGATAAATTCCTAGAAACACACTACCTACCTAAACTAACACAAAGAGAGATACAACGACTAAATAGACCCATAACAAAAGAAGAAATTGAAAAGGTAATCAAAAAACTCCCAGCAAAAAAAAGCCCTGGTCCAGACGGCTTCTCTGCAGAGTTCTACCAAACTTTCAGAGAAGAGTTAACACCACTACTACTAAAGGTATTTCAAAGCATAGAAAAGGATGGAATACTACCAAACGCACCCTATGAAGCCACCGTATCCCTGATACCAAAACTAGATAAAGACACCACAAGAAAAGAAAATTATAGACCCATATCACTCATGAATGTAGATGCAAAAATCCTCAACAAAATTCTAGCCAATAGAATTCAACAACATCTCAAAAAAAAATTCACCATGACCAAGTGGGATTCATACCAGGTATGCAGGGATGGTTCAACATTAGAAAAACAATTAATGTAATCCACCACATAAATAAAACAAAAGACAAGAATCACATGGTTTTATCAATTGATGCAGAAAAGGCATTTGACAAAGTTCAACACTAATTCATGATAAAAACTCTCAGCAAAATAGGAATAGAAGGAAAATTTCTCAACATAACAAAGGGCATTTATACAAAGCCAACAGCCAACATCACCCTAAATGGAAAGAGCCTGAAAACATTCCCATCGGGATCGGGAACCAGACAAGGATGCCCTTTATCGCCACTCTTATTCAACACTGTGCTGGAAGTCCTAGCCAGAGCAATTAGGCTAGATAAAGAAATAAAGGACATACAGATTGGCAAGGAAGAAGTAAAAGTACCTCTATTTGCAGACAACATGATGTTATACACAGAAAACCCTAAAGAATCCTCAAGAAAACTACTGAAACTAATAGAAGAGTTCAGCAGAGTATCAGAATACAAGATAAACATACAAAAATTGGTTGGATTCCTCGACACCAACAAAAAGATCATCAAACAGGAAATCAGAAAATTATTGCCATTTAAAGTAGCCCCCAAGAAGATAAAATACTTAGGAATAAATCTTACCAGAGACGTAAAAGACTTACACAAAGAAAACTACAAAACACTCCTGCAAGAAACCAAAAGACACTTACATAAGTGGAAGAACATACCTTGCTCATGGATAGGAAGACTTAAAAAAAAAAAAAAACTCCTGCAAGAAACCAAAAGACACTTACATAAGTGGAAGAACATACCTTGCTCATGGATAGGAAGACTTAACATTATAAAAATGTCTATTCTACCAAAAGCGATCTATACATTTAATGCAGTTCCAATTCAAATTCCAAGAACATTCTTTAATGAGATGGAGAAACAAATCACCAATTTCATATGGAAGGGAAAGAGGCCCCGGATAAGTAAAGCATTACTGAAAAAGAACAAAGTGCAAGGCCTCACACTACCTGATTTTAGAACATATTATACAGCCACAATAGTCAAAAGAGCCTGGTATTGGTACAACAACAGATACATGGACCAGTGGAACAGAATTGAGAATCCAGATATAAATCCATCCACATATGAGCAGGTGATATTTGACAAAGGCCCCAAAACAGTTAAATGGGGAAAAGACAGTCTTTTAAACAGATGGTGCTGGCATAACTGGATATCCATCTGCAAAAAAATGAAACAAGACCCATACCTCACTCCATGCACAAAAACGAACTCCAAATGGATCAAAGACCTAAATATAAAATCTAAAACGATAAAGATCATGGAAGAAAAAATAGGGACAACCTTAGGAGCCCTAATACATGACATAAACAGTATAGAAAACATTATAAAGAACGTAGAAGAAAAACTAGATAACTGGGAGCTCCTAAAAATCAAACACTTATGCTCATCCAAAGACTTCACCAAAAGAGTAAAAAGACTACCTACAGACTGGGAAAAAGTTTTTAGCTATGACATTTCTGATTAGCGCCTGATCTCTAAAATGTACATGATACTGCAAAAACTCAACTGCAAAAAGACAAATAACGTAATTAAAAAATGGACAAAAGATATGAAAAGACACTTCACTAAAGAAGACATTAAGGTAGCTAACAGAGATATGAGGAAATGTTCACGATCATTAGCCATTAGAGAAATGCAAATCAAAACTACAATAGGATTTCATCTCACTCCAACAAGGCTGGCATTAATCTAAAAAAACACAAAATAATAAATGTTGGAGAGGCTGTGGAGAGATTGGAACACTTTTACACTGCTGGTGGGAATGTAAAATGGTACAACCACTTTGGAAATCTATTTGGCGCTTCCTTAAAAAGATAGAAATAGAACTACCATACGATCCAGTAATCCCACTCCTTGGAATATATCCTAGAGAAATAAGAGCCTTTACACGAACAGATATATGCACACTCATGTTTACTGCAGCACTGTTTACAATAGCAAAAACATGGAAGCAACTAAGGTGCCCATCAATGGATGAATGGATAAATAAATTATGGTATATTCACACAATGGAATACTACACATTGATAAAGAACAGTGAGCAATCTGTGAAACATTTCATAACATGGAGAAACCTGGAAGGCATTATGCTGAGTGAAATTAGTCAGTTGCAAAAGGAGAAATATTGTATAAGACCATTATTATAAGAACTTGAGAAATAGTTTAAGCTGAGAAGAAAACATTCTTTTGTGGTTACGAGAGGGGGGAGGGAGGGTGGAAGAGGGGTATCCACTAATTAGATAGTAGATAAGAACTATTTTAGGTGAAGGGAAAGACAGCACACAATACAGGGGAGGTCAGCACAATTGGACTAAACCAAAAGCAAAGAAGTTTCCTGAATAAACTGAATGCGTCAAAGGCCAGCGTAGCAGGGGCAGGGGTCTGGGGACCATAGTTTCAGCAGACATCTTTTTTTATTGGCATAATAAAATCTATTAAGAAAACATTCTGCATCCCACTTTGAAGAGTGGCATCTGGGGTCTTAAATGCTAGCAAGCAGCCATCTAAGATGCATCAGTTGGTCTCAGCCCACCTGGATCAAAGGAGAATGAAGAACACCAAGGACACAAGGTGATTAGGAGACCAAGAGGCAGAAAGGGCCCCGTGAACCAGAGACTACATCATCCTGAGACCAGAAGAACTAGATGGTGCCCGGCTACAACCCATGACTGCCCTGATAGGGAACACAACAGAGAACCTCTGTGGGGGCAGGAAAGCAGTGGGATGCAGACTCCAAATTCTCATAAGACAAGACTTAATGGTCTGACTGAAACTAGAAAGACCCTGGTGGTCATGGCCCCCAGACTTTCTCTTGGCCGAGGGCAGGAACCATTCCTGAAGCCAACTTTTCAGACATGGACTGGACTGGACAATGGGTTGGAGAGGGATGCTGGTGAGGAGTCAGCTTCTTGGATCAGGTGGACATTTGAGACTATGTTGGCATCTCCTGCCTGGAGGGGAGATGGGAGGGTGGAGGGGGTTAGAAGCTGGCAAAAAGGACACGAAAAGAGAGAGTGGAGGGAGAGAGCAGGCTGTCTCATTAGAGGGAGAGTAATTAGGAGTGTGTAGCAAGGTGTATATGGGTTTTTGAGTGAGAGACTGACTTGATTTGTAAACTTTCACTTAAAGCACAATAAGAATTATTTAAAAGAAAAAAAAAAGAAATCCAGGAAATGGAGACAGATTGAGAAATAGGATAAAATTATTGCCCTAAAGAAATGCACACTATACATGCAGGAGACACCCAGGCCAACGACTTAATTATGATAGACTGCAGAAAAGAATGTATATCCCATGGGGGTGAAAGCAACTTGCTGGGGATATCTAGCAGACAGAGTAGACAATCCCAACAAAGGGGAGGGGCCAGAGTAGAATCACAGGAAGCTGTAATCCTTGAGCAGGACTCTGAATGCTGTGTCTGTGTATGTGTCATGGACTGAATTATGTCCCCCCAAAAATGTGGGTATCATTTTGGCTCGCCATGACTCCCAGTACTGTGTAATTTCCTATATGTCGTAAATCCTACCTTTATGATGTTAATGAGGGAGGTTGGGCAGCAGTTGTGTTAGTGAGGAAGGACTCAGCCTACAAGATTGGATTGTGTCTTGAGGCAGTCTCGAGATATAAAAGAAGGAAGTGAGCAGAGAGATGGGGGACCTCATACCACTAAGAAAGCAGGGCCAGGAGCAGAGCGAGTCCTTTGGATGCAGAGTCCCTAAGCATAGAAACTCCTAGTCCAGAGGAAGATTGATGAGAAGGCTGAAACAGAGAAGAAAACTTCCCCCAGAGCTGACACCCTGAATTTGGACTTTTAACCTACTTTACTGTCAGAAAATAAACTCCTGTTCGTTAAAAAAAAAAAAGTTAAGAAACAATAACAGCTGCTTACAATTCCAATATTTCATTTCTTGGAAATCAATACCTCAGCTATCTCCAATACTTTAAAATATACTCTAAGTGACTGAAAGCATTCCCCTTGAGAATGGAAACAAGAGAGGGATGCACTTTATCACCACTCTCTTCCAACATTGTGCTGGAAGTCCTAGCTAGAGCAATAAGGCAAGAAAAAAAATAAAGTGGATTCAAATTGGTAATGAAGAAAAAAACTATCCCTACTCGCAGATGATATGATCCTATACACAGAAGATGCCAAAGATTCCAGGAAAGCTAAGGGAATTAATAGAAGGAATTATCAAAGTAGCAAGACACAAGATCAAGATGCAAAAATCAGTTTGATTCTTCTATACTAACAGAGAGAACTTTGTAAAAGGTCTTGGGAAAATAATACCATTTACTGTAGCCCTCAAAAGATAAAATACTTGGGAATAAATGTAACCAGGGTGTAAAAAACCTATACGAAGAAAACTACAAAACACTACTGCAAGAAACCAAGAGATCTACATACATGGAAAAACAAACCATACTCATGTATAGGAACACCCGACATTATGAGAGTGTTAATACCACCCAAAGTCATCTACAGATCTAATGCAATCATGATCCAAATACCAAAAGCATTTTTTAACGAGATGGAAAAACAAATCACCAAATTTATATGGAAAGGAAAGAGGCCTCACATAAGCAAAGCATTATTGAAGAACAACATAGGAGGCCTCACATTACCTGATCTCAGAACCTACTATACAGAGACTATAGTCAAAAACAGCCTGGTACTGGTACAACGACAGAAGCATTGACCAACGAAACAGAATTGAGAACCCTGACATAAATCCGTTTACCTGTGGACAGCTGATCTTTGACAAAGGGCCAAAGTTCATTAAATGGAGAAAAGGCACCTCTTTAATAAGTGGTCCTGGCAAAACTGAGAAATTGGACTATATGAAGAAGAACACGGCATCAGGATTGGAAGAAGACTCATTAACAACCTGTGATATACAGATGACACCACAGCCTTGCTTGGTAAAAGTAAAAAGGACTTGAAGCACTTGCTGATGAAGATCAAAGACTATACCCTTCGGTATGGATTACACTTTTAACATAAAGAAAACAAAAATCCTCACAACTGGACCAATAAACATCGTGATAAATGGAGAAAACATGGAAGTCGACAAGCATTTCATTTTACCTGGATCCACAAACAATACCCATGGAAGCAGCAGCCAAGAAATTAAAGGACATATTAACATTGGACAAATCTGCTGCAAAAGACTTCTTTAAAGTGTTAAAAAAAAGAGATGTCATTTTGAGAACTAAGGTATGCCTGACGCAAGTCATGATATTTTCAATAACCTCATATGCATGTGAAAGTTGGACAATGAATAAGGAAGACCAAAGAAGAATTGATGCTTTGAATTATGGTGTTGGCAATGAATATTGAATATACCACAGGCTGCCAGAAGTATGAACAAATCTGTTTTGGAAGAATTTCAGTCAGAATGCTTCTTAAAATTGAGGACGCGTAGACTTCAACTTACTTAATTTGTATATATTATGAGGAGAGATCAGTCCCTGGAAAAGGACATTATGCTTGGAAAAGTAGAGGGTCATCAAAAGGGAGGAAGACCCTTAATAAGATGGATGGACACAGTGGCTGCAACGATGGGCTGAAGCATAGCAACGATGTGAAAATGGTGCAGGACTGGACAGTGCTTCATTCTGTTGTAAACAGGACTTCTACAAGTCAGAACCAAATTGACAGCAACTAACAACAACAAAAAAAAGTGGCATATTAAATCACAATAATGTTAGGATAATAGAATCTTCGCTTTCTCTGACAAGGAATTTTTTGTTGTTGTTGCTGTTTGTTTGTTTTAAACTGCTGTTTCCTAGTCACATCGTCCCAAGAAACAGTTCGTCTGTATCTGTGGGAACGCTAATGAACATAGAGTAGAGGAAAATCTACAGTATTTTCTGCCCAGCCTTTGTCACTGGGGATAAAACATCACTACCTTGTTGCAGTCAAAATGCAGTGGGATAAGTAGTATGTAGTTGGTGGAAATGAGTTACAATTCCAGCTGCCAGTAAGCAACTGCTTGCACTTACAAAGCCATAAAGTGGTATACAGATGTTTATCATTGTTGTTATTGCTGTTGTTGGATTTGTTAATTTCTCATGGGAAGAGTTAAAATTTCTTTTTTTTTTTCCATTAACCCAGAAAGAAACCGTGTACCCAATATCATTCAATTCTCATCTCCCCTTATATTATCCTTAAAAGACAATAAAAGCTGACATTTATAGAGTATTTTATAGTGTACAGAGTACCTTATGTGGGCTCATTTAATTTTTTTAAATTTTTTATTGTGCATTAGGTGAAAGTTTACAGAGCAAATTTGTTTCCATTAGAGAATTGGTACATAAAGTATTGGCTTCTTTCCCCAAAATGTGGTAGCACTCTCCCCATTTCCATCCTATTTCTTTTTTTTTTTTTTTTCCCCATATCCTTTCATTTTGAATTGCTGCCCCTTCCTATGTTTCCATCTTTGCTTTTTGGCAAGCGTTGCCCTTTCAATCTTGTGTAATTGATTGTTCTGAGGAGCATGTTCCTCTCAGCCATTGTTGTTTATTTTATGGGCCTGTCTACTGTTTGGCAGAAGAATGGCCTCCTGGACTGACTTCACTTATAAAAATAATAATTAGCCAGAAGTTCTAATGAAAAGAGGCCTTGAGATACTAAAATTGTTGTTAGGTCCCGTTCAGTTGGTTACAACTCATAGAGAACGAAACACTATCCAGTCCGTTGCTATCCTCACAATCATTATTATGCTTGAACCCATTGCTGCAGCCACTGTGTCAATCCATCTCTTTGAGGGTCTTCCTGTTTTTCTCTCTACTTTACCAAGCATGATGTCCTTCTCCAGGGACTAGTTCATCCCGATAACATGTGCAAAGTATATGAGATGAAGTCTTGCCATCTTTGCTTCAAAACAGCATTCTGATTGTACTTCTTCCAAGACAGATTTATTCTTTCTTCTGAAAGTCTGTGGTATATACATTATTGTTCACCAACACCATAATTCAAAGGCATCAATCCTTTTTCAGTCTTCCTTACTCATTTTCCAGCTTTCACATGCATATGAGGTTATTGAAAACACCATGGCTTGGGTCAGGTACACCTTAGTCCTCAGAGTGACATCTATATTTTTTAACACTTTAAAGTGGTCTCTTGCAGCAGATTTTCCCAAGGCAATACATTATTTGGTTTTCATCCACCAGTCCTTCTAGATACGGTAATTCTGTATTCCGTCCATTTCTTCTTTTGATATTTCCTGCGTTGTTCAGTATTTTGCTGGTAGAATCCTTCACCATTGCAACTCGAGGCTTGAATATTTTCTTCAGTTCTTTCAGCTTAAGAAATATTTAGTGTGTTCTTCCTTCTTGTTTTCCAACTCCAGGTCTTTGCACATGTCATTATAATACTTTACTTTGTCTTCTCAAGCCACCCTTTGAATCTGTTGTTCAGCTCATCATTTCTTTCTTTTTTGCTTTAACTACTCTACTTTCAAAAACAAGTTTCAGAGTCTCTCCTGACATTCCTTTCAGTCTTTTCTTTCTTTCCTGTCTTTTCAATGACCTCTTGCTTTCTTCATTTATGATGTCCTTGATGTCATTCCATGACTCATCTGGCCTTCAGTCATTAGTGGTCAGTGTGTCAAATTTCTTGAGATGGTTTCTAAATTCAGGTGGGATATACTCAAGGTTGTGCTTTGGCTCTCATGGACTTGTTCTAATTTTCTTCAGCTTCAACTTGAACTTAAATATAAGCAATTGCTCATCTGTTCTGCAGTAAGCCCCTGGCTTTGTTCTGACTGATAATATTGAGTTTTTCCATGGTCTCTTCCCACAGATGTACTTGATTTGATTCCAGTGTATTTCATCTGGAGAGACCCATGTGTATAGTCACCACTCGTGTTGTTGAAAAAGGTATTTGCAAGGAAGAAGTCATTGGCCTGCAAAATTCTATCATGCAATCTCCAGCATGATTTCTGTCACCAAAGTCATAGTTTCCAAATACTGTACCTTCTTTTTGTTTCTACCTTTCACATCCCAATCATCAGTAATAATTTCAGGCTGTAGAAGTTGGTAAAAAATCTTCAATTTCTTCATCTTTGGCCTTCGTGGTATACTTAAATTTGAATAATAGTCATATTAACTGATTGTCCTTGCCAATGTATGAATATTATTCTATCACTGACAGCATTGTACTTCAAGATAGATCTTGAAATGTTCTTTTTGACAATTAATGTGAAGCCCATTCCTCTTCTTTTTGTCATTCCTGGCATAGTAGACCATATGATTGTCCTATTCAAAATGGCTGATACCCGGCCAGTTTAGCTCACTAGTGTCTAGGATAATGATCTTTATGCATTCCATTTCATTCTTGACTATTTCCAGTTTTCCTAGATTCATACTTCATACATTCCATGTTCCGGTTATTAAAGATGTTCTCAGCTGTTTCTTCTCATTTTCAGTCATGCCAATCAGGAAATGAAAGTCCTGAAAACTTGACTCCATCCACATCATTAACTTCAACCCTACATTAAGGAGGCAGCTCTTCCCCAGTAGTCTTTTGAGTGCCTTCCAACCTGAGGGGCTCATCTTCCAGCACTATTTCAGACAATGTTCCACTGCCATTCATAAGGTTTTCATGGCTAATTTTTTCAGAAGTAGGCTGCCAGGTCCTTCTTCCTTGCCTGTCTTGGTCTGGAAGCTCTGCTGGCATAGCTTCCAGCATCACAGCAACACACAAGCCACCAGAATACAACAAACTGACAATTAATTGTTCTAATTCATTGGCGTAGGAATAGTTTTCTTATGGAACCCCAGGTTTGAAAGATAACTCACAAGTTACGCAAGAGAAAATAAGGAATTCTTTCTATAATTAATTTATTAGGTAATTATCTGCTTAAAACATTATTTTTTCTCATGCAAATAATTTTGACTGTAGTACTGACCAAGCTTGAATCCATTTTCTGATATCAACCTTCCCCTGCCCCCCCAAAATCATCTGAGCATGAAATCTCAGTAAACATGAAAAAGAGTACTATTTTAGAATTAGTACTGTGAGATTTAGATATCTTAAATACAAATATATTTTAGAAGAGTCAGTTTTTCATTTGTTAAATTTGAAGGTGACAGTGATTTCTTTTCACTTTCAGTACTTAATTTCTGGTGTTACTCCACCGAACATAAAAATGTAATCTGTTCTATTTCTTAATCTGGAATATATTTACATTTTATTTTGGTGTTATTGGGTGTTCAGTTTGGTAAATAGTCTATGGATGAATGAAAGGATTGGGGATTCTCTATAATAAATTTTAAATCAATCAATTGTTTCAAGTACTGTCATGGATTGAATTTTGTCCCCCCCAAAAATGTGGATAGCAACTTGGTTAGGCCATGATTCTCAGTATTGTGTGGTTGTCCTCCATTTTGTGATTTTAATTTTATGTTAAAGAGGATTAGGGTGGGATTGTAACACCCTTACCCAGGTCACATACCTGAGCCAATGTAAAGGGAGTTTCCCTGGGGTGTGGCCTGCACCACCTTTTATCTCTCAAGAGATAAAAAGGAAAGGGAAGTGAGTGGGGGGGGTGCGGGGGGCACCTCATACCACCAAGAAACCAGTGCTGGGAGCAGCAGTGCCTCATTTGGACCAGGGGTCCCTGCACAGAGAAGTTCCTAGTCCCCAGAACTTTGATGACAAGGACCTTCCTCCAGAGCTGACAGAGAAAGAAAGCCTTCCCCGGAGGCTGACACCCTGAATTTGGACTTCTACTAAAAATAAAAATTAAAAAAAAAAAAAAAATGGAACCCATTGCCGTGGAGTCAATTCCGACTCATAGCGACCCTACAGGACAGGGTAGAACTGCCCCATATGGTTTCCAAGGAGCGCCTGGTGGATTCAAACTGTTGACCTTTTCATTAGCAACCGTAGCGCTTAACCACTACACCACCAGGGCTTCTTCTAACCTACTAGACTTCAAGAAAATAAATTTCTCTTTGTTAAAGTCATCCACTTGTGCTATTTCTGTTATAGCAGCGCTAGATGACTACGAGTACATTAAAGATGTTAAGATCTTCAATATCCTTGTTTTTAACCTGTTTGTGTATTTCACACTATATTTTTAGACTCAATGTTTTATGATTATGTCTTCTATATGAAATATATCTCTTGTCATTAAAAATCCTCATTTTACCTGTAACTAACATCACCATCTTTCTTACTCTCTTCTGTTTCCTTTTTTCTTTCCTTCCATCTGTTTCACTTTTCTTACTTTTTATCTAAGTTTTTAATATTAATTTTTTTTAATTTAGCATTTAAAAATAATTTTTTTATTGCTTCAATTCGTTTTGTTACCCCAGGTTATTTTTGAACTCTATTGTGTTTTATGGATCCATTTATATATTTCCATTACACCAAAAGTTATAGCCATATTTGTCTGAGATGTATAATTTTATACATCAAATAATTACTCTCTACAAGATGAAATCTTTAGTAGAATTTTGCTTCTTCTTTCATAACTTTTTCACAACTCGTACAAAGAAAACTTTAGTATGCTTTTTAACTCTCGCTTTCCTTCGTCCTCTAACTTCTGGTTTTTACTGGAAATCTTGGGGATCCATGATCTCAGGTTACAGTTAAGTTTTCCTTAAGCCTATAGAGTGTTCTTTTGTTTTCAAAGTTTTATTAGTGCTTTGTTCAAATTTACAACTATTATAAGTTCATAATTGCTACAACCAGTGAAGTACTTCAAAATTAAAGAAAAATGTATTATTTTTCCTTTTCCCCTTCTCAAGCTTTCCCTACTTTGCCCCTCTACCCCCCCCCCACACACACCTCTGGCTAATGTTAATAATTGGTTGTGTATTTTTTCTCACCGTTTCCCATGCTCCTACACATACATACCCACACATGCATTGTAATATGTATGTGTGTGTGGGTATGTGTGCCTAAATACACATATATACTTCATATTTATGATTTGCTAAGGTTTTTGTAATCTATGACGTTTTTATTAAAATAATATATCATTATATTCAATAGTATTGAGAAAGAAAAAAGTAACCCTGACAGCAGTCAGCTGGTAGCTGGCCTGGCACTTGCACCTTGCAACCAATGTCACAAAACAATATGTGTATGAATTTTTGAATGAGAAAATAACCTGAGCTGTAAACTTTCACCTAAAGCAGAATTAAAAAAAAAAAAAAAGAATACATTTTGTTCCACTCTGGAACACACATTCTATATGCCCTAATTACTGTGCAACAATATCTCTCTGGAATGTGTGCTCAGAGTGCCGACTTGATGTGCCAAGAATAAGCGATCGTATTGGTTACTGTATACCCTGTACCTTTTATTCAGACAAATATTAACACACATAAGCTCAAATAAAACAACATTCCCATCTCTACTGACTCATATGGCAGGAATATAAATTCATAAGTCAGTGTGAGGAAAGGAGGGAAGAAGAAGCGTTTTATAACTGACCACTTTTTTTAATTAAATAAAAACAGCCTGGAACTGGCTCATTTCTAACATGAAAAGCATGCACAGGCCTGCCAGTGTACTAGGATATGCTGGCAGAGGATTGCAGGGTTTGGGGAACCTGAAGAATGGTCCAGAAGGGAACACAGACTCCCTGGCTGCTCCCCCTCCCCATCTTCTTGCCCCATAGCAAGAGGTGCAGCAAGAGAAAGGACAGAGTAGGGCTCATTAAAGCTTGCAGCTCTGAGAAGGTGATAGCCAGAAATATATTTCTACCAATTAAAGTAAAACTAACCAGGAAGATAAGGATTCTGAAATGGTAAACATACCAAGAGTTGAAAAATAAAGAACTGTAGGACCGTGGATGTCCAGTCTGTAGAAAAAAAAAAAAAAAATTCACTTGTGTCATCCTTAGCTGTTTAATTGTGTTTTTCCTACTTGGGTTTTATACTGGGCACCTAATGCTCTTGACCAGTACATTGTTTTTCCTTTACCCACAGCAAAAATCAGATTTCTTACAGTTTACCTGCAAATTTATAACTCTTAGGAACACCTACAACATTGTTTTGTGTAATTCCAGACCTGGCTAAAATAGGGGAAGTAATTAAAACCCCTTCTTAGAGAGCCCACTGTTCATCAGTCATAATTAAGATCTAATGGTGATTTTCTATTCAGATGATGAAATAAAGATTAATCAACACTTCATCTGTACTAGGAAGCTTTGTTTCAGTATTTATCATTAACAATGTTTGTGGTAACTTAAGAAAATAGCTGTAAAATTTTTAACACTCCTAATGATTTCTAATGTGACCTCCACCTGAATTAGGTATGTCCCCATTTAACTGCAGGTGCCAGCTCATAAAATGCTATGCAGGGGTGGGGCAAGATGGCAGAGAAAGTAGTGGCTCCCGTTTATTTCCCCGCAACTAATTCACTGAACAACGAATGAAAACAAGCACAGACAGATCTCAGAACTCCAGATGGCAGCTTAAGTGATGAAGAGTTAATGTTGAGTCCAGAAACAGAGAGGAGGAACAGGGGAGGAACACAAGCCTGGAGATCCTAGCCGCTGTCACCTGGAGAACTTGACTCATCGTGACCGATTTGGGGATAAGACAGGCAACACCCTGAACAAAGAACACAGAACAGTAGCTAAGCCGAGGAAGCTGTAATGGCATATTTAAGGTAGTGCAGATTGGCTGCGGGAGTTCTCTGGCCTGCACTTGGGTGTGAGGGAGGCCTTGCACTTGGGAGTGAGGGAAAGGAGAGTGAGGCACGGTGAGTGAGTACTGTTGATGTCTCCAAGACCCAGTGCATCCGGCCTCTAGGACTTAGACATACTGAAAAGCCGCAGGACCCAGCCTTCAGCTAGGGTGATAAAAGACTTCAGACAGGCAAAATAGGGAATCAGCTGACTCCCTGCCCACAGTGGGACACCGCGGGGAAGCCTGTACAGGGGCGCATATTACGGAAAGACATAAACTGCCCCTTGTCTTCTCCTTAGGAAAGCCAAGCACTACAGCTTTCGTACAAGTTCCTGGCCAGCGAAAAATCCCCACGCATGCGCATTGAGCTGTAGAGACTAAAAAATTACGCCTTCCCAAACACCGGGTACGGTGGTAAAGAAAACCAAAGCCAGGATACACTCAGGGCCACAGCCCAAACCTCAGAAGACAGAGGGAGGTAAAACACCACCAAAGCCAGTCACCTCAGGGAGATCCAGCAGGAATAAGTACCCAGAGACTTAAGCACCAAGGTAAAACCTAACGCAGAACTTCTAACTCGGAGCTGGAAAAAAAACTAGCGACAAGAGTGCCCTCTGGTGGCCTTAGGAGAAGACAGCAGCGCTAACCTAGCAAGTACAATCAATAATTTCCACATGCCTGGGCGGTTTTTTTTGTTTTTTTTTGGGGGGGGCGGGGTAAACCAAACCTTTATTCCTGAAGGGTCTGGGCCATTAGAAGTCATAGCAAAATTGCCTTGTTGTAGTTTTCAATTGACTTTAATCACAGGGCATATTACTACTAAGAGACATTCTAAAGGATCTCCTGTATTCCAGACATACTGTTTTTTGCCTCCTTTATGTAATATTAATTTGATTTCCCCTTGGTAATCAGGATCAATCACACCAGCCAAAATAGTATCTCCTTTCTTTACCTGATGACCAAGAGCCATAGAAGCCCAAAATAGTCAGGTGGCATTCTTAACTTCCAGTTCAATGGGATCAGTGTTGCCTCTCCTCATGGAAGCATTCCTCCCTTTAGAACTAAGATCTCTTAGAATGCAGAGCATAGGGTCACAGGGACAGGAAGCAAACATCTTGCTAGTGGATCATTAAGAGTAATAATGAGTGGTACCACTCCCATTTCTACCCCTTGATTCCTGGACCGGTGAATCCTGGATATGGAAGAAATAGCATCATATATTGGACGCTGGTTTAGAGTATATACAGCCTGATAGAAAACATTGCCCCAACCCTGCAAAGTACTGCCAACTACCAAGCACCATAACTGTGTCTTTAGGGGGCCATTCCATCATTTTATCAAGCCAGCTGTTTCAGGATGATGGGAAACAGTATAAGACCAATGACATCATTTGCCACACTTCATTTGCTGTGAAGCAAGTCCCTTGGTCCGAGGCAATGCTCTGTGGGATATCATGATGGTGGATAAGGCATTCTGTGAGTCCAGAAATGATGGTTTTGGCAGAAGCATTGCATGCAGGGAAGGGAAATTAATATCCAGAATTATTGACTATCCCAGTAAGAACAAAATGCTGTTCTTTCCATGATGGATGAAATCCAATATAATCAACCTGTCACAAGGTTGTGACCTGATTTATCAACAAATAGTGCCATACTGGGGACTCTGCTGGCAGGTGGCTGTAGCCAAGTCAGCCTGGGTGTGTGGATGTCCATGTTGCTGAGCCCATGCATAACCTCCATCCTTGCCATCGTGAAACTTTGTTCGTTAGCCTATTGGGCAATGACAGGAGTGGTTGGGTAAAGAGTATGAGTGGTTTCCACAGAACACGTGATCCTTTCCACTTGATTGTTGAAGTCCTCCTCTGCCAAAGGCACCCTTCAATGAGCATTCACATAAGATACAAATAT
Source organism: Loxodonta africana (assembly GCF_030014295.1). Taxonomy (NCBI): domain Eukaryota; kingdom Metazoa; phylum Chordata; class Mammalia; order Proboscidea; family Elephantidae; genus Loxodonta; species Loxodonta africana. The sequence continues at coordinate 87,956,015 of NC_087346.1, forward strand.
TTTCACTTCTCAAGCCCATTCAGGGAGGTCTATCCACATGCCTCTTCTCCATACCGCCTTGTCACCAAATTTACAATCATGTTCCTTCCAAGTCCCTGACTATCTAGCCAAACCAATGGCCACAGCCCACGAATCAGTATACAATTGTACAGCTGGTCATTTCTTCTTCCAAGTGAAGTGAAAAATCAGGTATGCTACTCGAAGTCCTGTTCTTAGGAAGTACTTCAGGGAGGGTCCAGAAAGTGGCTGCAGCATTGCCGCTGTCCACATTCAAGTGGTGCCTGCATATCATGCAGAACCATTTGTAAATAAGGCAAAAGTTTTCTCTTCCTCAATCAACTGATCATAAGGAATTCCCCATGAGGCTGTTGGCACATACTGGAAAGGGGAAAGTAACATGACTGGAGTGGACACTTCCCCATGCAACTTACTTCTGCCTTCAGGTCCAACTTGAACCCAGTCTCATATATAGCACTTCCATTTAATGATGGAGTGCTGTTTGCACGTCCGACTTTATGACTCTGTGGGTCAGACAACACCCAGTTGATGATACTCAGCTCAGGCTATGTGATGACTTGGTGGCCCATGGTTAAGTGTTCAGTCTCTACTAAGGCCCAATAATAAGCCAAAATTCATTCTCAAAAGAAGAGTAGTTACCTGTGGAAGATGACAGGGATTTGCTCCAAAAACCAAAGTGTCTGTGCTGTTATTCACCTATAGGGCCCTGCCAAAAACTCCAAATAGCATTGCTATCTGCTGCTGACACATTAAGCACCATTGGATCAGCCAGATTACATGGCCCAAATGGCAGGACGACTTGCACAGCAGCCGGAACCTGTTGCAGACGCTTCTCTTGTTCTGGGCTCAACTCAAAACTAGCAGCTTTTCAAGTCACTTGACAAATAGGTCAGAGTAGCTCACCCAAATAACGGATATGCTGCCTCCAAAAACCAAAGAGGTGCACCAAGTGTTGTGTCTCCTTTTTAGCTGTTGGAGGGCCAGATGCAATAACATATCCTTCACTTTAGAAGGGATATCTCAACGTGCCCCACATCACTGGACCCCTAGAAATTTCACTAAGGTGGAAGGTGCCTGAATTTTTGTCAGTTTAATTCCCTACCCTCTAGCATGCAAATTTCTTACCAATAAGTCTAGAGTTCTTGATATGTTTTCCTTACTAGGTCCAATCAGCAGAATGTCACCAATGTTATGGTCCAGTGTGATGCCTTGTCGAAGGGAAAGACAATCAAGTTCCCTGAGAACTCAATTATGACATAGGGCTGGAGAGTTGATATACCACTGGGTTAGGACAGTGAAAGTGTATTGCTGGCCTTCCCAGTTGAAGGCAAACTACTTCTGCTGATCCTTTGAAATTGAAATGGAAAAAAAGGCATTGGCCACATCAACAGTTGCTCATATGGTACCAGGGTATGTATTAATTTGCTCAAGTAATGAAATCAAAACTGGAACAGCAGCTGCAATTACAGTCACCACCTGTTTAAGCTTACCATAATTCACTGTTATTCTCCAAGATCATCAGTTTTTTTGCACAGGCCACATAGGTAATTGGTGCAGTAGTTAAGAACTTGGCTACTAACCAAAAGGTCAGCAGTTAGAATCCACCAGCCACTCCTTGGAAACACTATGGGGCAATTCCAGTCAGTCCCATAGGGTCGCTATGAGTTGGAATTGACTCAACGGTAACAAGTTTGGTTTTTTGGTTTGGTCTTGGGAATCACTACCCCTATACCCTTCTAGTCTTTGATGGTGGCAGTAACCTCTGCAATCCCTCTAGAAATATGGCATTGTTTTTGCTTTATTATTTTCCTACTTAGAGCAGTACTAACGGAGTCCACTTGGCTTTTCATACTATAATAGCCCTTACTCCACATGCCAAAGATCCAGTGTGGGTGTTCTGCCAGATGCTAAGTATGTATATTCCAATTATGCCTTCCAGAACTGACAAAATCACTACAGGATGAGTGTCAGGACGCACTGTGAGTCAGACCTCCATTAATCACCTGAATTCTTTGTGCCCCCACTCTGCCCGGTGGGCTACAATGACATTTTGGGTATCCTGGAATTAGTGTCAGTTCAGAACCACTGTCCAGTAATCCCTAAAAAGTCTGATTATTTTCTTTTCTCCAATGAACAGTCACTCTCACAAAAGGCTATCGATTTCTTTGGGGAAGGCTGGGAGTAACATCAACATTGTAAAACTTTGGCAGTGTATTGGGATCCTTCCTCCAGGGAACCTGGCGTCCCCTTCATTCAGGGCCTCCCCTTCATTCAAGGGCTTGTGGGTCTGTAAACTAGCTGAAGTCTGGGAATTCATTGAGAGGCCATGACTCTCTATTCTGGAGGTTCAATTTAGACTGTCATTCACTTGACCTAGAATTGTTCCCCTTGTATAGATAAAGTAAATATTTAGTATATTTTCTACTATTTCATTCCTAGGGACACCATTAGTCCTTAAGAGTCATACTATTCTGATTACTGCTTTGACTGTGCTGTCCCTTATGATAACCATACCCTCTTTACCCTCTTTTAGTCATTGTCAATTAAGTGTCACCACTTGGCCCCTACCACCACAGAGCCTTTTCAGCACCACTGTAATTAGATATCTAAATTCAATTAGGACAGTTCCCACTGCCAAATCTGACTTATATATAATAGCAATCACAGCAGTCTTCTTAGATGCTGGCGCTCCCTTCACAAATTTGTTCTTCACTGTTGTGGTAAAAGGGGTGTCCTCTGGGCACTCCATGTGTGGGCCTGTGGGTCTAACCTGATAAATCCACTCTAACATGCCAATTTCCCTAAGCCTTTGAATACCTTGTACTGTATACCAAGGCAGGTCTGGTATTTTATCTTGATTTATGGCAGACCATCATTTAATCCATGATTCAGTGAACTAACTAAATAAACTATCAGATCTTTTCTAATCTCTCGAGCTGAAATACTGAATGAAGAATCTGAACTTAGTGGGCCCATATCAGTAAACTCAGACTGATCCAACTTTATGTCCCCCTAACAACCCTAAGTGCCATTCTCAAACATATTCCCCAGGTTTCTGTTTGTACATATAAGAAAAATCAAGCAGGTATTTTGGAGTTTATCATACCTCCTCCTGAGTCACACTTTGTAATTCACCTTCTGGAGATCACAGAGACTTAAGTCTAGTTATAGATCTAGAAGAAACAATGAGTGAAGTGTTTTGCTCCTGGTAAAATTCAGCAATGCATTATAAGGCATCTATCTCAGGTGATGCCCCAGGCAATATCTCAAACAAAGAATCATTAGTCTCCAGTGGGTTAATCTCATCAACTGGAGAAGGAAGGGAAAATGGTTTTCCTGGGGAGGGTGATTTGGCAGACGAAGATGTAGTTATGTCTTCAGATGGGAGAAAAAGGGCTGGTTCTGTTGGTGGTGTCATCCAATGAAATTTAGGGGCTCAATGTCCTCAGTTTCCTGATTATCTACCCATATGTCCCCAATTCAAGTTTCAGTTAATACCCTCAATTAAACTTGAGACACCATTTGAAGTTGAGAAATTAATTTGCATTATAATTCAGGTACTCTTAGTATAAGAATCTGAGTTTCTCCTAGAGGAAATGGACAAATTTCTAGAAACACAGTACCTACCCAAAATAACACAAACTGAAGTTGAAAATCTGAAAGACCCATCACAAGAAAAGAGATTGAAAAAGTAAGAAAAAAATACTTCTAACCAAAAAAAGCCCTGGCCCAGATGGCTTCACTGGACAATACTACCAAACATTCAGAGAAGAGCTTACATCACTACTACTCAAACTATTTCAGAACATAGAAAAGGAAGGGATACATCCAAATTCATTCTATGAAGCCAGCATAACCCTGATACCAAAACTAGGCAAAGACACCACAAAAAAAGAAAATTACAGACCAATATCTCTCATGAATGTAGGTGCAAAAAATTTTCAACAAAATTCTAGCCAATAGAATTCAGCATCATACCAAAAAACAGTACACCACAATCAAGTGGGATTCTTACTAGTTACACACAAGTGATTCAACATTAGAAAATCAATCAACACAATTCTCCACATAAATAAAATTTAAAAATCACATGATCATCCCTATCAATGCAGAAAAGGCATTCGACAAAGTCCAACACCCATTCCTGATAAAAACTCTCAATAAAATAGGTATAGAAGAAAAATCCTTCAACATAATAAGAGGCATCTCTACAAAACCAACAGCCAACATCATTCTCAATGGAGACAGGCTGAAAACATTCCCACTTAGAACAGGAACAACACAAGGATGTCCTTTATCACCACTCCTATTTAACACTATTCTGGAAGTCCTAACTAGAGCAATAAGGCAAGAAAAAGAAATAAAGTGCATTCAAATTGGTAAGGAAGAAGTAAAACTGTCCCTATTTGTAGATGATATGATACTATACATAGAAAAGCTACAAGAAAACTACTGAAAGTAATAGATCCAGCAGAGTAGCAGGATATAAAAGAACATTTCAAGATTTATCCTGAAGTACAATGCTATCAGTGATAGGATAATATCCATATTCCTACAAGGAAGACCAGTTAATGTGACTATTATGCAAACTTACAAACCAACCACTAAGGCCAAAGATAAAGAAATTGAAGATTTTTACCAACTTCTGCAGTCTGAAATTGATCAAACATGCAATCAGAATGCACTGATAATTACTGGTGATTGGAATGCAAAAGTTGGAAACAAAGAAGAAGGATCAGTAGTTGGAAACTATAGCCTTGGTAATACAAACGATGCCAGAGATCTTGACTGGATTTTGCAAGACCAAGGACTTCTTCATTGCAAATAACATTTTTCACCAATATAAATGGTGACTATACACATGGACCTTGCCAGATGGAATACACAGGAATCAAATCAAATACATCTGTGAAAAGAGACAAGAGAAAAGCTCAGTATCATCAGTCAGAACAAGGCCAGGGACCGACTGCAGATCAGACCATCAATTGCTCATATACAAGTTGAAGGTGAAACTGAAGAAAATTAGATCAAGTCCACAAGGGCCAAAGTACAACCTTGAGTATATCCCACCTGAATTTAGAGACCATTTAAGTAGAGATGTGACGCATTGAACACTAAGGACCAAAGATCAGATGAGTTGTGCAAGGACATCATACATGAAGAAAGCAAGAGGTCATTAAAAAGACAGAGAGAAAGAAAAGACCTAAATAGATGTCAGGAGAGACACTGAAACTTGCTCTTCAAGGTTGAGTAGCTAAACCAAAAGGAAAAATTGATGAAGTAAAAGAGCTAAACAGAGATTTCAAAGGGCAGCTAGAGGAGACAAAGTAAAGTATTATTATGACATGTGCAAAGACCCAGAGATAAGAAACCAAAAGGGAAAAACACGCTCTGCATTTCTCAAACTGAAAAAACTGAAGAAAAAATTCAAGCCTCAAGGTTCAATGATGAAGGATTCTACAGAAAAATATTAAACAACACAGGAAGCATCCAAAGACGGTAGAGGGAATACAGAGACACTATACCAAAAGAAGTGGTCGACATTCAACCATTTCAGGAAGTAACATATGATCGGGAACTGATCGTACTGAAGGAAGAAATCCAAGCTCCACAGAAGGCATTGGTGAAAAATAAGGCTCCAGAAATTGACAAAATACTAATTGAGATGTTTCAACAAGCGGATGCAGCGCTGGAAGTGCTCATTCATCTATGCCAAGAAATTTGGAAGACAGCTATCTGGCCAACTGACTGGAAGAGATCCATATTTATGCCTATTCCCAAGAAAGGTGATCCAACTGAATGAGGAAATTATTGAACAATATCACATGCCAGCACAATTTTGCTGATGATCATTCAAAAGCAGCTGCAGCAGTATATCAACAGGGAACTGCAAGAAATTCAAGCTGGATTTACAAGAGGAGGTGGAACCAGCAATATCATTGCTGATGTCAGAAAGATTCTGGCTGAAGGCAGAAAATACCAGAAAGATGTTTACCTTGTTTTATTGACTATGCAAAGGCATTTGACTGTGTGGATCATAACAAATTATAGACAACATTGTGGACAATGGGAATTCTGGAACGCTTAATTGTGCTCATGAGGAATGTGTGTGGATCAAGAGGTAGTCATTCGAACAGAACAAGGGGATACTGTATGATTTAAAGTCAGGAAAGGTGTGCATCAGGGTTGTATTCTTTCACCATACCTATTCAATCTTTATGCTCAGCAAATAATCCAAGAAGCTGGACAATATGAAGAAGAACACAGCATCAGGCTTGGAGGAAGGCTCATTAACAACCTACATTATGCAGATGACAAAACCTTGCTTGCTAAAAGTGTAGAGGACTTGAAGCATTACTGATGAAGCTCAAAGATCACAGCCTTCAGTATGGATTACACATCAGAATAAACAAAACAGAAATCCTCACAACGGGACCAATAAGCAACATCATGACAAACAGAGAAAAGACTGAGGTTGTAAAGGATTTCATTTTGCTTGGATCCACAATCAACACCCATGGAAGCAGCAGTCAAGAAATCAAAAGACACATTGCATTGGGCAAATCGGCTGCAAAAGACCTATTTAAAGTGTTGAAAAGCAAAGATGTAACTGTCTTAGCCATCTAGTCCTCCGATAACAGAAATATCACAAGTAGATGGCTTTAACAAAGAGAAATTTATTTCCTCACAGTAAAGTAGGCTAAAAGTCCAAATTCAAGGCGTCAGCTCCAGGGGAGGCTTTCTCTCTCTGTTGGCTCTGGAAGAAAGCCCTTGTCCTCAATCTTCCCATAGTCAAGGAGCTTCTTAGGCCCAGGGACCCTGGGTACAAAGGGCGCACTCTGCTTCTGATGCTCCTTTCTTGTTGGTATGAGGTCACCAATTCTCTGCTTGCTTCCCTTTCCTTTTATCTCTTGAGAGATAAAAGATGGTGCAGGCCACATTCCAGGGAAACTCCCTTTACCTTGGATCAGGGAGGTGACCTGAGTAAGGGTGGTGTTACAAACCCACCCTAATCCTCTCAACGTAAAATTATAATCACAAAATGGAGGACAACCACATAATACTGGGAATCATGGCCTAACCAATTGGACACATATTTTTGGGGGGGACACAATTCAATCCATGACAGTCACTTTGAGGACTAAAATATGCCTTACCCAAGCCATGGTGTTTTCAATTGCCTCATATGCATGTGAAAGCTGGACAATGAATAAGGAAGACCAGAGAAGAATTGACACCTTTGAACTGCAGTGTTGGTAAAGAATATTGAATATACCATGGGCTGCCAAAAGCACAAATGTGTCTTGGAAGAAGTACAACAAGAATGCTCCTTAGAAGCAAGGATGGTGAGACTATGTCTCATATAATTTGGACATGTTATCAGGAGGGATCAGTTCTTGGAGAAGGACACCATGCTTGATAAAGTAGAGGTATTTTTTTTTTTTTTATCAGTGAAAAAGAGGAAGACCCTCAACAAGATGGATTGACACAGTGGCTGCAACAATGGGCTCAAGCATAGCAACAATTGTGAGGATGGCGCAGGATGGGGCAGTGTTTCGTCCTGTTGAGCATAGGGTCACTATGGGTTGGAAACAACTCGATGGCACCTAACAACAACAGCAGCAGGATATGATAAACATAGAAAAATCAGTTGGATTCCTATACACCAAAAAAGAGAACAACAAAAAGGAAATTAGGAAAACAATACCATTTATACTAGCTCCTAAAAAAAAAAAAAAAAACTTAGGAATAAATCTAACCAGGAAAGTAAAAGACTTATACAAAGAAAACTACAAAACACCACTGCAAGAAAACAAAAGAGATCTAGATAAATGGAAACACATACCATGTTCATGGAAAGTAGACTCAACATTGTAAAAATGTCAGTTCTTCCCAAAGCAATCTACAAATACAATACAATTCTGATCCAATCACCAGCAGCATTCTCTGTTGCTGTCGTTAGGTGCCGTCAAGCCGATTCCAACTCATAGCGACCCTATGTTCAACAGAACAAAACACTGCCAGGTCCAGCTCCATCCTTATAATCGTTATGCTTCAGCCCATTTTTGCAGTCGCTGTGTCAATCTGTCTTGTTGAGGGCCTTCTTTTTTGCACTGACCTTCTACTTTACCAAGGGACCGATCCCTTCAAATAGTATGTCCAAAGTATGTGAGATATAGTTTTGTCATCCTTGCTTCTAAGGAGCATTCTAGTTTTACTTCTTCCATGACAGATTTGTTCATTCTTTTGGCAGTCCATGGTATATTCAGTATTCTTTGCCAACACCACAATTCAAAGGCATCAATTATTCTTCTGTCTTCCTTATTCATTGTTCAGTTTTTGCATGCATATGAGGTGACTGAAAACACCATAGTTTGGGTCAGGAGCACCTTAGTCTTCAAGGTGACATCCTTGCTTTTCAACACTTTGATTTACCTAATACAATGCATTTTTTGTTGTTGACCACTGCGTCATCGATGTTGATTGTGGATGCAAGTAAAATGAAATCTTTGATAACTTCAATCTTTTCTCCATTTATTATGATGTTGCTTACTGGTGCAGTTGTGAGGATTTTTGTTTTCTTTATGTTGAGGTGTAATTCATCCTGAAGATTGTGGTTTCTTATCTGAATCAAGTGCTTCAAGTCCTTTTCACATTCAGGAAGCAAGGCTACGTCATCTGCATAATGCAGATTAATGAGTTTTCCTCCAACCCTGGTGTCCAGTTCTTCTTCTTATAGTCCAGCTTCTCAGATTATTTACTCAGCATACAGATTGACTAAGTGTGGTGAAAGATACACCCCTGACACACACCTTTCCACATTTTAAACCACGCAGTATCTCCTCGTTGTGTTCAAATGGCTGCCTCTTTGCTATGTACAGGTTCCTCATGAGCACAATTAAATGTTCTGGAATTCCTCTTCTTCTCAATGTTATCCATAATTTGTCATGATCCACACGGTTGAATGCCTTTGCACAGTCAATAAAATACAGGTAAACATCTTGCTGGTATTCTCTTCTTTCAGCCCTCATCCATCTGACATCAGCAATGATAGTTATCATTCCACATGCTCTTCTGAATCCAGCTTGAATTTCTAGCAATTCCCTGTCCATGTACTGCTGCAGCTGCTTTTGAACGATCTTCAGCAAAATTTAAGTTGCCTGTGATATTAATGATGTTGTTTGATAATTTCCACATTCAGTTTGATCACCTTTCTTTGGATTAGGAATAAATAACGATATCTTCCAGTTGATTGGCCAGGTAGCTCTCTTCCAAATTTCGTGGCACAGATGAGCGAGCACTTCCAGTGCTGCATCCATTTGTTGAAACTTCTCAATTGGTATTCCATCAATTCTTGGAGCCTTGTTCTTCACCAATGCCTTCAGTGCAGCTAGAACCTCTTCCTTCAATATCATCAGTTCCTGATCATACGCTACCTCCTGAAATGGTTGAACATTGACCAATTCTTTTTGGTATAGTGAATCTGTGTATTCTTTCTATTACAGGAAAAACTTACAAGAGAATTTTCCATACAATTCATCTCGATAATAGACACATTTTTAAAGAAAAATAGAATAGTGTGCTAGAGTAGATAATACTGATAAATCATGCATATAAAACTGAATTAATTTTCATCAAACTAACACGCAATGCATTTAACAGAAAAAGGAGTGATATGCATTGTCTTAGCAAGACCTCCTACAAATCACAAACAAAAGAGACAGTCTAATATGTAAAGAGATTAAGGATATGAATGGGCATTCACAGCAATAAAAATGTACAATAACATAAGAGATGAGAAAAGTCACTAATAATTACAGCAATAAAATTAAGAGAATAAACTCTTTTGCCACAGATTTGTAAAACAAGAATCTGAGAAAACAATTTTTGAAGGAGTGTAATATGGAATAACCATTCAAAATGAAATTGGTTTGGACACAGCAATTATACCTGTAGGAACTTATCATGCAGAAATACTTGAACATGAGTATACATTAGATGTATGGCAAGATGATTCGTACAACACCTAAATGGTTATGAGTTAGAGAACACACCTCTAACGAAAGGGATAAGGTATATAATCGTTACAGAGAATACGTAGATTACAGGCAATATTGTTGAATATTGTCCATGTCACGTTGCTATAAAAAAAAGTTTCAGAAAATTTGAAACAAAAATAGTATAATCTTTTCTTTGGAAAATAAATAAAATATGTGTAAACTCGAATAAACATATAAAAAATACACACACAAAAAAACCCCATTGCCATCAAGTTGATTCCGACTCATAGCCACCATATGGAACAAAATAGAACTTCCCCATAGAGTTTCCAAGGAGCGCCTGGTGGATTCAAACTGCTGACCTTTTGGTTAGCAGCTGTGGTACTTAACCACTACACCACCAGGGGTTCCATAAAAATATAAGGGATCTAAAATGGCCAAAACAATCTTGAAAAAGAAAACATGAAGTTGAAGGACTTACACTTTCTGATTTTAAAATCTATAAATCAACAGTAATCAGGACAGTGTGGTAGAGGCATACAGATAGATGTATAGATCATGGAATAGAATGGAGAATGCAGAAAGACAACCACACACTTATGGTCAGCTGATTTTCTACAAGGGTACCAAAACAATTCAATTGGGAAAAACAGTCTTTTTAACAAGTGATAATGGGAAAACAATATCCACATGTAAAAGAATGAAACTGGACTGCCTACCTTAACCCATATATCAAAATTAAACACTTGTGCTTCAAAGAACATCATCAAGAATGTGAAAACACAACCCTCCAAATGGGAGAAAATATTTGCAAATCATATATCTGATAAGGGACTTGTATCAAGAATATATAAAGACTCTTTTTTTCAATTAAATAATAAAAGACAAATAACCCAAAGAAAAAATGGACAAATAATCTGGATAGACATTTCTCCAAAGAAAATATACTAATGGCCAACAAGCACATGAAAAAAAGCTCACCATCATTCATCATCAGAGAAATGTCATTAAAAACCACAATGAGACACCACTTCACACTCATTTGGATAACTATAATCAAGACAAGTAATAATAAGTGTTGTTAAGAATGTGGAGAATCTAAATTAATGGTGGTGAATTAACTTGGTAGAGATAGCAAGAATGATGACACAACATGAAGAAAGTAACCAAGGTCACTGAATTGTACATGTAGAAATTGTTGAATGGGTGTATGTTTTGCTGTGTCTATACTTTCACCAAAAATAAATATTTTAAAAAAGAATTAGAATTATAAAAAAAAAAAAGAATGTGGAGAAATTGGAACACTTATGCAAGCAATTTTTAAAAACGGTCTGTCATGAGGTTAAACATAGAGTAACTATATAATCCAGCAATTCTACTTCTAGATGTTTCCCCAGGAGGAACGAATATGTATGTCTACACAAACCTTGCAAATGAATGTTCATAAACAGCATAATAGACAAAAAGTGGAAACAACCCAAGTGTCTATCAACTGATAAATGGGTGAGCAAAAGTGGTGTATCCACACAATGGAACATTATTTTAAATAATAAGAAATAAAGCCTTGTACATAATATAACAGATAAATCTTGAAAACATTATGCTAAATGAAAGAAAACGGTCAGAAAAAAAAAAACACATATTGTATGATTCCATTTATATGAAATGTCCAGAACAGGAAAATCAGTAGAGACAGAAAGTCAATTAGCAGTTTTCTAGGATTGTGGGGAGAGGGAGGATGGGAAGACTGAAGGGTCATGGGTAAGGGGCACAGGGTTTCTTTCTGGAATGATTAAAATGTTCTAAAATGATCATGGTGGTGGTTGTACTAACAGCCATTGAATGGTACATGCTAAATTGATGAATTGTTTGGTATGTGAGTTATATGATAATAAAGATTTCACGAGACACAAAAAGCCTGGAATCGTGATATCCAAAAAAATGCAGATGGAACTGCATAATTACTTTATCTTTAGTTCTTGTGTCAAGGAGACTGCAGTCACAAGTGGCCTCACATTTGCCACTGTTCTTAACACTATTCTAAAACCTATTATATAACATAGGTGACACCCAAATGTTAGGCCATCAACTTTCAGCTGCGTGATAGCACTTATGATAAAAGAGACATTAACTACACTCATACAAACACAAGGTCATCTCCCCTTTGCTTTTTCCACTTGACAACCACATGCTCTGACTATTTGTATAATGTGTTTACTTTGATGTGTAAGAGTTGTATTTTAACTTCTTGATTGATTTCTCCTGGAATATAAACATGAGCAATGGCAGAAGGGAACAGAAATTTGAAAAGAAGAATTCATTAAACCAGGATGTCTTCAAAATGGATTTCAGCTCTTCTGCTGATACAACTGAGCTGTTACTTTAGCTCTGGAACTTGTGGAAAAGTGCTGGTGTGGCCAACAGAATATAGTCATTGGATCAATATAAAGACAATACTAGATGAACTTATTCAGAGGGGTCATGAGGTGACTGTTCTAACATCGTCAGCTTCCATTCTTATTGATCCCAGCAAACCATCTGCTATTAAATTTGAGGTTTATCCTACATCTCTTACTAAAGATGATTTTGATTTTCTTTTTGTGAAGTTGATCAGGAAATGGACATATGATCTGCCAAAAGATACATTTTGGACATATTTTTCAAAAATACAGGAAATAACTTGGAAATATTCTGATTTTATTGAAAAGCTCTGTAAAGATGTAGTTTTCAACAAGAAACTTATGATGAAACTACAAGAATCAAACTTTGATGTTGTTCTTGCAGATGCCATTGGCCCTTGTGGTGAGCTGTTGGCTGAGCTACTTAAAATACCATTTGTGTATAGTCTCCGGTTCACTTCTGGCTATACAGTTGAAAAGTATAGTGGAGGACTTTTAACCCCTCCTTCCTATGTACCTATTGTTCTGTCAGAATTGCATGATCAAATGACATTCTTGGAGAGGGTAAAAAACATGATATATGTGCTTTATTTTGACTTTTGGTTCCAGACATTTAAGGAGAAGAAGTGGAATCAGTTTTACAGTGAAGTACTAGGTAAGTCATGTTTTTGGTTGATAGAATGAAATCCTAAATTTCTTTGTGCTTTCAAAGGTGAGTTTTTATTTTAAAAAAAAAAAAAAGCAGGGGATTTTTTTTTTTTAATGAAAATATGCAATCATTTATCAATCTCACTAATATGGAATTAGTTAGAAGAACCTGGGGGCCCATCACTAGGACAGGAGACTCCAGGAAGTCAGAAACCTAAAAATTAAGACATTTACAATTTCTTTAATTAATTACATGGCCATTTTATTGTAACTTTAAAAATTCATCGTAAACCTCAGTGAATGAATGGATGACCATTGACCTGTAGGTTGAAGAGTGACACACGTATTTCTAGCGTAACAGTCTATATAACTGAAACCTGTTGCCATCAAATCAATTCTGACTCATAGCAACCCTATAGGCCAGAGTATAACTCTCCATAGGTTTTCCAAACAGTGGCTGCTGGATTCGAACTGCTAACCTTTCACTTAGCAGCCAAGCACATAACCACTGCACCACCAGGGCTCCAACTATCTATGTAGCACTGGGAAAATTACTTCTCCTGTAGCTCATTTTCCTTATTTATTAATTAAAATATTTTTCCATATTACCTTCTCAGGACTCCTTCTCATTTGAGAGATATACTAGACTCAAATAATTATAATTTTTGTCTACAATATTTTCTTCATCTGCTAGCTAAATGGCCATAACCAAAATAACATAATTCTCCAAAACTTGTGCCAGGTGAACCTTGAGGTTTCCAATGATTCCACATTTCTTTCACTAAGGTGCTTAAAAATTATCTGTCTTACAAACCTATGATGTTCTTGAAGGGTTGATATAGAAGTTATTAGCCTGTATTCTTTTTTAAGTATGTCTATTAAAAAAAAATACTGAGTGAACACATCTCTCTATTTCCACAATTTTGGGGAATTTTCCAGCTTTTAATTGCAAATACTTTTGTTTAATAATGAAATATTACTTAGCTCTTGACTTGAACCAGAGGCAGTAGTTGGTATGAGGAATTGAGCCAAACACACAAAAACCTCACAGTTTAGTTGGAAAATCAAGTATCAGGGGGCTGGCTTGCTGTAGAAACTAGACTTAAGTACTTCTGGGAAAAGTGTTTCCATGGCTATGGTAGGAGTAATTGATTGGAAAGCTCAACTTCCATTGTTTGCAGTTTCGCATCTATTACTTTTGCAACTTTATTGAAAACAAATGCATATTTAATTCTGCAGTGACTTAGGCTTAATAACTGTTTATGGTGATGAAAGTCCTGATGTGACATTAGAGATCTAAGGCTCCTCTCACACTTTTAAACACCTTTGGCTCCATTATCCCACGTTTCCTTCAGAAAATTACCTGGATATTCAGAGGACATTTTTCCCAAGTTACCTGCACCTTTTGTCTTCTCTTTCCTTTTCAGGAAGACCCACTACATTATATGAGACAATGGGGAAAGCTGAAATATGGCTCATTCGAACCTATTGGGATTTTGAATTTCCACGCCCTCTCTTGCCACATTTTGACTTTGTTGGAGGGCTCCACTGCAAACCTGCCAAACCCTTGCCTAAGGTAAACTTATTACTGTTGATTTTGTATTTTCAGTTGAAACAATTCTACGTTCTTCATTCAGAATGTTTGACTAAGTAGGAAAGATGTGGGACGTGGGGTAAAGTGACCTACAAATTAGAAATTCATGTGTTTCCACATCACCATGAGTATGTGAATATTGTTATCCTGACAAAATAAAGTGTAATAGCTGTGTGACTTTGATATCAGGATCTACTAAATTGAAGCCTTCATTTTCAACACATAAGAAATTATCAATCATTCATTCAAAGAATATGTTTAGAGTGACTACCATATTCCAGGTAAACTAGGTGCTGGTTGGATATACAGAGAAACTAAGCAGACATGGTTTCTGCCCAATCTCCTGTCCCACCCCATAACACACACACCTTATATTCTAGTTGGAAAAACAGAACAGAAACAAGTAATAAAAATAAAGTGTGAAAAATGGTATAATAGGGAAAGACCACATTGCTAAGGGAATACCCAGCAGGAATCACTGAAAGTAACCCAGACTCGTTGATAATTAAGGTGAAGGATGTACAGGAATAGGCAGAGGAGGTGAAGGAAAAAGAAAGACAAAATGAGAGTAGCTAGAATAGTAATGGTGGTCCCCAAGACCTTCTATTCCAGCATAAAAAGGAGGAGTAATGAGGCGGATGATGTAGGAGAGGTTAGTTGGAGACAAAAGGAGTTTGAAACATCTATTAAAGGCATGGGGGAGCCAGTGGAAAGAGTTAAGCAAGGAAGAGATATGATCAGATTTCTTTTTCTAAAAGAGCCCTCTAGATGCAGTTACTGAATTGAATTGTGAAGGACCAATACCGTGCAATGACAGACCCCTCAGAAGGTTGTTGCAGGAGATCAGGCACCAGATGATAGAAAACTAGACTAGAATGTTCATAGAATGAGGACTGTTCCTATTATACTACAAACCCCACACAGTGGTTGTATGGAAAATATTAGTCACTACATATAAAACACTTAAACTGTCTCTGGCATAAGGTAAGTAATCCAAAAGTAATATTAACCATAATAACTATTGCTATTTTTTACTATTACAAATACTATCAATCATTTCACCTGTGTCAGGCACTTTAGATACAGTTCTAATTTAATAGGAACTGGTTTTCCAACACATCAAGATTATATTCTCTGGCAAAGTCCTAAAGAACACATATTCTGTGGAGTTTTTCAAAGTGGATGTATATCTATTGGCAAACGCATGAAGTAGGTTGAAATGCTTAAATTTTGTTGTAAGGATTCAGGCTCTTCTCCAGTATTGTAACTTAGAAGAAGATCATTCCTCAACAATATAAATGGGTGAAATCAAATAGATGCTGCCAACAATATTTGCAACTAACCCAAACTTTACTGGCTTTACAGTAGGCTTGATTTACAGCACCGAAACCATTCATCATTTCAAACCCCAGAGTTTTACCTCTTTGAGAATAAAAGGAATGGTTTAGCCTATCTATCAGAGGAAGTGTTTTCTACCATACAGCAACCCTATAGGAAACCTCAGGAAAACATCTTCTATTAAAAATAGAAATTAAAAAACTGTTGTGGTCGAATCAATCCTGACTGATAGTGGCCCTATAAGACAAAGTAGAACTACCCCATAGGGTTTCCAAGCAGTGGCCGGTGGATTCAAACTGCTGACCTCTTGCTTAGAAGCCAAACGCTTAACTACTGCTGCACCATCCGGGCTCCTCTTTGAGCATACGGTTATCTAGATCATAGCTGCCTGAAAAAATGAACAAAGAAAATGTATGCTGTGCACATAAGGACAGTAAATTCTGCGTACGTAATAAAGACCAAATAAATTCTACCAATTTTATCTAAAAATTCCCCTTAGTTTGAAATAATTCTGTCAGTAAATAGGATAAATATTCCTTATTGAGAAAAGCAAAAATCTAATATATTTTTAATTAATATTACACCTTTAAGACATAAATAAAAAGCAAGCATTCCTTATCGCACTAGTATATAATCTTTAAGACATCGATTTTGTCAACCTTTTGTTGGCAGCAACATAAAACTGAGATCCTATTTGAGGATTCAAACTCAATATTTATTTGGAGTGCAAGTTGTTTAGGCTATATATAATATCTTTCATAGGGTCCAAAAGATTAATGAAAGTTTTACGCAATCTAACCTTATTCGCAAAAGATTTTCCCATCCACATTAAGGAAAAATCACAGTCTTAGGAGGAGGAAAAGGAGAAAGTATAACAGAACAATCGTTAAAATAATTTGTTTAGACTAATTGTTATTTAAATTTCAGAAACAGGACTTGAATCCAACTCAATGACTGTGAAGAATTATATTATCCTTTATTATAAAAAGTGATTTCTCCCCCCCATATTACTTGCTTTTCAATTAATTATTAGACTCTCAGATCATTTCTGACTTAAAAAAAAAAAAGCCCTTGGCAAAAAGCATCAAAAGATTTAAAAATTCTTACACTCTTTGACCTCATAATATACTCTTATGAACATACACAGAGAAAAAGAAAATCAAGATGTGTAGCATCAATATTTATGGCAGTTCTATTTAAAAAGTAAACATTGAAAGTAATCTAAATCCCAACATCAATGAGAAGTTAAATAACATAGTATGTGTATCCACACCATTACAATCATTTCATGAAAGAATGCTTAATCACACAAAATCAATCATTACACAGGTTTAGTTGGAAAATGTGGGGCAAAATGATAAACATAATACGATGACAAATTTCTTGTAGAAAAAAGGAGTGTACACTGGGATTACAGTTTTCTAAATATAAGTCATATATATACATCTCAGCATATGAACAGGGTAAACACTAGAATGAAAGCATACAGATTTTAAAAACTTTCGGGACAGGAAGTGTGGGTGAATCTTTTTTTCTTCTATAATTCTCATACTTTTCCAAAATTTCTTACACTGAGCTTGTATTATTTTCATAAAGGCATCACAGAATAGGAACTAACCAGTCCACGTCAGTGATTAATCTATAAAGAAAGGTTGTATTACTATAATAGTATCCAGGTCCGTCTTCCACAGCAAAGATAAAGGAGGTGTTGGATCAACCGTTTGATCAACGACTCTAAACAAGATTACTTTAAATCCTGCTGTGAGCCGCTGGAATCATACAGAAAACCTGGTTGCACCATGTGATTCATAGGAGCTGTACCAAACCAAAAACCCGTTGCCGTCCAGTGGATTCCGACTCATAGCAACCCTATAGGACAGAGTAGAACTGCCCCCATAGAATTTCCAAGGAGCACCTGATGGATTCAAACTGCTGACCTTTTGGTTAGCAGCTGAAGCACTTAACCACTACACCACCAGGGTTTCCAGGAGTTGTACACTGAGCCTTATATTGAAACTGGCTTCAACAGGTTAAAATTACACTTTTGATGAAAGCTCTGAGTAGCATATAGTCTGCACAGTGGGGTTTGGAATATATTTTCTTTCTTTTGCTTTTCTATAAAAGCGGTGAAGGAGTTTGAGAAGTTTTATGCCAATGATATTAGGTTCAGAAAGTATAGTTTTTATGTTGGAAGGGGTCAGTCATTATTTTATAGTAAAAAAAAAAAAAGAACTAATAATGAATTTAAGACAGAAGGAATGAAAAAGAAAAAGTTAAGTATATAGTTTTGGCAAGATATCCAGGAAACTTTTGATTCTGCATTTTCTTTTTATTTGGTGGCAGGGTGCATTCATTAAGGAATGCGAAGTTATCCTAACACAACAATTAATTTATTCAAAAATAAGGCAAGGATCAGGGAACACAAGTCTAAACAATTCTCAAACAAATCCACATGAACACATCTTCACCAGGAACTTTATACAGAATGAAGAGACCTTCTCAAGAGGATGGCCAGATCCCAGCTGGAGAGAGGCCTGGCATACCTCACCCACTGGGGAGAGAGTGCTTCCCTCAGGACACAGCGAGGTGATGATAAGGGTCCCTCACATTCTACAAGTGCATGGTTCATACTATGACTTCAGGGCAAGAAGTATCATAAGTGAGAAGCCCAGAGATAGGGACATTCTAGTATGTAACAACAAATGTATATTTAAGGATTCCAAATGGAAATCTTATGACTATTTCACAGAAATCCCAAACCCAAAGTTTTTTTTGAATGTTAGAGGTTCTTAATCTCCGGTCTTTAAGGGGTATTTTAGGGGAATATTTGGGAAACTATGAGAAAGTTTAAGATGTGACATAAAGGATTACATAACAGAAAAATATACAGAATTATCCCCAACATAACTAATTTTTCCTTAGTGTTCATAGTCAAGAAGTAAAACACTAATGACTCACAACTGAAAAAAACTCTCCAGAAAACCTACTGAAATAAAAATATGTGATTTAGTAGAACTGTAGCCAACCAGCTGCTTCTGACTCATGGTGACCCCATGTGTATCAGAGTAGAACTGTGCTCCATAGGGTTTTCATTGGTTGATTTTTCAGAAATACAGCATTGTGCCTTTCTTTTGGTGCACCTCTAGTTGGACTTGAACTTCCAACCATTTGGTTAGTAGCCGAGCACAGTAATCATTTGCACTGTGCTGGGACTCCAGTAGAAATACAACGATACTGAATTAAAGCTGAGTTAAGATCCTGCTGTGGTGCCTCCTTCCAAGAATACATATTAGTAATTAATAATTGTAAATGAAGAATGAGGGTCTCTCTCACTAGTGCCTAATGGTTTAAATTCATATGTTGCTTATATCACACATACATACACACATTTACACAAATATACGTAATAGAGGCCATAGATCTCATATCATACATCACTTTCCAAAGGAACTGACAAGTTTTGTTAAAAAACAGACACTATTCCAGTAATTTTCTCTCTATCAATACTTGAAGATCTCTGGGTGGTGCAAACCTAATAATCAAAAAGTTGGAGGCTCTGATCTACATGATGGCAGCACAGAAGAAAGGTCTGGAGGTCTGTTTCCATAAACATTACAGCCAAAAAAAAAAAAAAAACCCTCTGGAGCTCAAGTTCTACTCTGTAACATGTAGAGTTACCAAGAGTCAGAGTCACCACTATGGGAACAGTTTTGATTTTGGATGTCAGTACTTGATTTTCTCTCTTAAGTTGCTTGTGCCCAAATCTTTAAATACTGTTCTATATTTTGTTGCTGTTTCATGATGAAGTAAATTCTTTCTTCACAGGAAATAGAAGAGTTCATCCAGAGCTCTGGAACACATGGTATTGTGGTGTTTACTCTTGGGTCAATGGTCAGTAATATCACAGAAGAAAAGGCCCATATGATTGCATCAGCCCTTGCCCAGATTCCACAAAAGGTAGATAAAGTGTCTTCATCATGAGTAAACATTCACTAGTCTGTTCAATAGAGGGTCTAATTATGGATATTTTCTGCAGGAAAATAAAACATTATGAAAGCTCCAATTTATCTCAAATTTCAGTTTGAAAAATATATAGGTGTTAGATGTTAAAATAAGGTATTTTTAGTTGATAATTACTTTAGCATTAACTTTCTGATGAGAAATACATATATTTAACAGTTGCAGTGTGAAGTTTTGGCATTATAATGATGTTGTAGCCAGGAGTACAGGAATCACTGAATTCTGTCCTGTCATTTGCTCTTCTTCCTTGCAGGATTCCTGACGGCACTATACTCACTGCAGACATTATCAGAAAGGAGTGAAATTTTCATTAGGCAGTTAGGAGAAGGCTAGATTAGATGGGAAGGTAAAAACATATTTCACAGAACCACAAGTTCTGGAACAAGTGAGTGACTTCCATGTCATTCAAATAAAAATAAAAAGGGAGAAACGGGTTAAAAGGAAATTTAGAGATGAGAGACAGTACAATAAAGAAAGGAAAATAAATGTTGATCATTAGGAATCCACTACCATATTTTGCACTAGAATTATGACTGCCTAACAGTTGAATTTGTCATCGCTAATCTCCCGTAGGTGAAGCATTGTAATTACGTTCCATACCCAATGAGGTATGAAAATAAGTTCATTTAATGTGGGTATTCCTATTTACTTCACTCTTTTTGTAGTTCCAATTTCCCAGCATCTCTTGTCCTCATTTCCTCTGTCATATGGAAGGGGTTTGACTAGATGCTCTTTTAATCTCTTTAGAATTCTAATTTACTATAACTTTACAATTCTATTCATGGAATAAAGTATTTTTTTTTTCACCTTAATAGGTGCTGTGGCGATTTGATGGCAAGAAACCAGACACCTTAGGACCCAATACTCGACTCTACAAGTGGATCCCCCAGAATGATCTTCTTGGTAAGATTAGAGAAGGAATACTGAAAATATGAGTAACAGCCAATCAGAGGGATAATAATCCAACAGAAAACCAATTGTTGAGCATTTATTCTTGAAAAACTCAAAAATAAAGCATAAGTTCTTTATTTCCTAGTTCTAGAGAGAAAAAAAGATGAAATGTAATAGTCAACATTTTTATTATATATGGTCATAATCTTTATGGCCAGAATCAAGGTATCTGTATTTCAGGTGTAAGCACCTCTCATTTGGAATTTTTTAATACCTCCTGGATCATCTCTCTGTTTCCTAAAACTCCCACCTGATGCCTATCCTTTCCACTGTTGGAGTGGTATTTCAAATGCAGCTGAAAAATAACAGCCCCTCCTTTAGAACCACTGAGTTCATTCCCTATATTTCCCATTTATCATTTTATTCCTAAGAATTATAATGAATAATTTTGCTAAATTTCACCCATTCCTAGGTCATCCAAAGACCAAAGCTTTTATAACTCATGGTGGAACCAATGGCATCTATGAGGCTATCTACCATGGGATCCCTATGGTGGGCATTCCCTTGTTTGCCGATCAACCTGATAACATTGCTCGTATAAAGGCCAATGGGGCAGCAGTGAGCCTGGACATGAACACAATGACAAGTACAGATTTGCTCAGTGCTTTGAAGACAGTCATCAATGACCCATCGTAAGTGGTTACAATAAGCTCTATTTGTTTGTTTGTTCGTGTTTTGTTGATGTTGGGGGAATGATTTGTCAGAGATTTGAGGCTAATGAGGAAGTTTTGAAACAGTCAATCAGGAAAATGAGAGGAACCACTGATGTTGGAAATGGAAGAATTACAAGGTGAGAACAAAATTGAATTAGGGACAATGAATGTTTTAACAGTACTACCCTGCACAGTTCTGTGACTTTCAGCATGAGACTCATTAAATGTTTTAAACTCTTCTTAAATGGCTTATTTTTAGTAAATCAGCATGACATGCTGCTGTTGCTGTTAGATGCCATCAAGTCAGTAACAACTGATACCGACTCTATGTAAAACAGAACGAAACACTGCCCTATCCTGCATCATCCTCACAATCGTTCTATGTTTGAGCCCAGTGTTGGAGCCACTGTGTCAATCCATATCGTTTAGGGTCTTCCTCTTTTTCCCTGACCCTCTACTTTACCAAGTAAGATGTCCTTCTCAAAGGACTGGTTCATCCTGATAACCTGTCCAAAGTATGTGACATGGAGTCTTAACATACATCCTTCTAAGGAGAATTCTTGCTGTACTTCTTGCAAGACAAATTTGTTTGTTCTTCTGACACTCAATGGTATATTCGATATTCTTGGCCAATACCATAATTCAAAGGCATCAATTCTTCTTTGGTCTTCTTTATTCATTGTCTAGCTTTTGCTAACAATTTTTTTTTTTGTATGGCTCATTCTAAATGATTTCCATGTAAAGCAAATTTAATTTTTGTGTTATTTTAAACGGAACATATCTTTCATTTGGTGAGTGCATATTAACCATGTCCTTATACACCTTTTAATTTTTAATAAATACAGTGATATTGAAAATAATAGTTCATTTATTAGCTTATGTGTATTGAATGCTTATCACATGCTTGGCAGTGTCTAAGTTCTTCACTTGCATGATGTGACTTCTTCATTATAGCCTTTCTCTATTACATTGCAAAAATGATTCAGGAGTAGTGCCTTCCTCTCAAAAACTAAGTCCTCTCACTGAGTTTTTTAAATAACAGGGAGAGAAGTTACCTCCACTGCTGTTGCTACAGTGCCATACTATAGCACTTTGGGATTCAGAGTTCATAAGCAATATGCCTTCATTCACTCTTCTTCCTTGAGCATAGTCATTTTCAAGAGAAAATAAAATAAAACTACAATGCCTCAAAGTGCAATACTGAGCACCCTCCAGATTCTAAAATAACAATACTAATGAGAACAACAACAATAATAACTGCAAACATTTTCTGAGAGTCTACTACATGATAGAAACAATTTAAGTATTCTAAGACTCAATCTATTATTCCTTGCAATAATCAGATAAAAAGGCACTATTCCCATTCATTCCATTTTAACAAAGAGAAAACTGAGGCGTGGAGAAAAAAAATAACTTGCCCAAAGAAGTCAGCAATTAAGTATCAGAATTAGGATTCAAACCAAGACAATCCACTTTCACATTTTTAATTACTCAATCACTGGCATAAGGTCAGTACCAATTCCTGGCCAACACCAATAGCTGAGCAGCCTTGTCTGGACCTCATCATGAACCTGCCTTCCACTTCTGGGTAAGGTAGTAATTTGAATCTTGTATCCTATGTCCATTAACAATTTCATAATGAATAATTTAAACTCTGCACGCTCAAATGATGATGTTTTCCTTATTTTTTTCCTTTTTTGCCTTTAGGGCTTAGATCATTCCATTCTGTATCCTAAAAATACATGTCCTCTCCTAACTTCTATCTTTCTTTACATCTTGAAATCCTAAGAATTTGACAAATTCTGGAGCTTACACTAAAATCTCTATAAACATCTGGGAGGAAAATAATATATTTTTCTTCGAATCTATGTGGCACTCATTTTTACCATCTGCATGAAAATTTTACTTATTTATCTTTTCTGACTTATTCTGTAAGTTGATGTCTATTTGATTTTTCTTCAGCTATAAAGAGAACGCTATGAGGTTATCAGCCATTCATCATGATCAGCCTGTTAAGCCCCTGGACCGAGCCGTCTTCTGGGTCGAGTTTGTCATGCGCCACAAAGGAGCCAAACACCTTCGCCCAGCCTCCCTCAGCCTCACCTGGTACCAGTACCACTCTTTGGATGTGGTTGGATTTCTACTGGCTTGTATGGCAATTATTACTTTTCTTGTCATAAGATGTTCCTTGTTTGGTTATCAAATGTTTTGTAAGACAGGAAAGAAGAGGGAGTAAGCCTCTTTAAGACCTAAGACTAATAGGCATGATAAGTGAGAGCATTACATTTAATTCAGCCATTATGGTTCAAGTTGTGGGAAGATTGTCTCCCACTTTTTGCAAGAATGGGCTTTTTCTGATTTCCCCAATATTTTACCCTTAGTTAAATGTTGTGGTATTAGTTAATCCATTCTTCCCTAAGGAGGAATAATCTTGTGCGTATTTTGATAAATTTCTCCTTAATATTCCTCTTGAAATGGACCATTCCATTCATTAGACAGATCATAGTCAAGGTATTATTCTCATTATGTAAATCCTGAAAATATTCTACTTTGGCAATGACTGTATAATTTCATATCTGGGAAACAAAATGAAACTCACTGGAGCCTAAACCGATAATTTTGAAAAGATCAGAAAGCCTGAAGTTTTCATTCTGTTTTTTCAGAAATATTTTCTACATAAATAATGTACATTCATATGAAATATATGTATCCTTATCCCCAGTGAAATATAAAGCATTTCTTCATGAAATTTTTATTTCTTTCAGAACTTTCAGAAGTTCTGAGTGGTTTAAACTGGCTTTCAACCTAAATTATGCAATGCTGCAAAGTCTTTGGTTTAAAAGACTACAGATATCTTCCACACCAGCCTTGAATATGCCTGAGTTATTGTTTTCCCTTTACTGAATGACTCTTTGTAATTGGATAATAAGGCACAAAATAAAAGGACAGAGTAGTTCCCTTGATTGTGAATAATAGATGGGACCCAACAAGTTTAGTCCAATGCCTCTGGATTATAATGTTAAAAGATCCTCACTTTTTTGGACTTGTCAATTCACATACTTTAATACCTAGAATATTTAGGAGGTGAAAACCAGAATGTTATATAAATCCTTTTTATTGATTCTTCCCTCCATCACATAGAAAAAGTAAGTTGCAGATAGAATAAAGAGCTAAATTTTGTTATGTGCAACAATTTTTAAAATCTGTGCATTAGAAAGTATTAGAAAATGCAAAAAGGCCTCCAAATTTGTCTTTGAATATCAGTAAAAAGAGCCCTTGGATGCAGAACAAATTACAGAGAAGAAAGAAACTATTTCTTTGCAGTTTCTTCTGACTAATAAGAGATACTTTAAACACTTAGATGGACGAAAGGCATACTTAGCATTTGGACACCTAGAAATTTTTATAACACTCTTCTGTATGATAAACTAAGAGTCTCTGTGTGGTACAAACTGTTAGGTGCTCAACTACTGTCATGGATTGAATTGTGTCCTCCCAAAATGTGCATTTCCCAGTATTGTGTGGTTGTCCACCATTTTGTGACCTGATGTCATTATCTTATGTATTGTAAATCCAACCTCTATGAACTTAATGAGGCAGGATTAAAGACAGGACGCAATCTACAGGATTATGTTGTATCTTGAGTCAATCTCTTGAGATATCAAAAAGACAAGATAGCAGAGAGGAATAGAATCTCATACCACCAGGAAAGATCTAAGAGAAGAGTGCGTCCTTTGGACCCAGGGTCTCTGTGCTGAGAAACTCCTAGACCCAGGGGATGATTGATGTCACGGATCTCCCCCAGAGCTGACAGAGAGAGAAAGCCTTCACCTGGAGCTGGCACCCTGAACTCAGGTTTCTAGCCTCCTCAACTGTGAGAGAATAAATTTCTGTTTGTTAAAGCCATCTGCTTGTGGTATTTCTGTTATAGCAGCACTCAGTAAATAAGACAACTTCTAACTGAAAGGTAGGTGGTTTCAACCCACCCAGAGATACCTCAGAAGAAAGACTTGGCAATCTGCTTCCTAAAGGTTATGGTTTTAAAAGCCATATGGAGTGCAGTTCTGCTCTGCCCACATGGGGCCTCCATGAGTTGGAATCGACACAATAGCGACTGATTTGGTTTGGGTTTTGGTTTCTATGTGACAAAGATATTTTCAGTAATAATAGTAAATAAAATTAATTATGATAATAATAGCCAGAAAAGGAAACAAATATTTTCTTGTCTTGAACTTTATATCTCTTATCTTTGATTCATGCCACTAAAAATTAAAACATAAGTATTGCATTGTAAAGGAGAAAAAAGTAATGTATTAATGCTTTTTTATTACATTATTGTTGGTTTGTTTTTGTTTTTAAGTGGGAGAAATCTTTATACTTATACATTAGTCTGAGATAAAAATGAAGTTCAACATGGACTACCTATGCCAAATTCCTATTTCTGCTTTCAAGAAATAACTTCTGCACATTTGTTAATGACTGTCAAAACTGATCTTCTTTGCAGTTCTTAGACCATATGGCCAGATACATCAGCCACTATCTACTCATGGATGATCAAAGAATCCTTTTATTCATTTTAATTTTGAAAGTTTTTTCACATAAAAAAATATATACACATATAGTTAGGAAAAGCCATAAACACGAAGGTACATTTGGCAGAAAGTCATAAAAACCCCACTATATATTAAATTCCACAAATTGCAATGTAGTCCATATGGTTGTTTCCTCAGGATTGTCCCAGAAGCTTTCAAATGTCTCAGGAGTCAAAAAAATTTAACCCAAATAAAAACTTCAGGTGGTCACATAGAAACATAGAATCACAGATTGAGGATAATTTTCTTCACCTTTACAATATCTGTGCTAGTATCGTTTGTTTCACACCTACTGTTTAAAGGCAGGAATATGCAAGTATCACAGTGGTTGAAGACAAAAATCAATGATTATGAACTTAAGCTTGAAAAAAACACATAAAGCTGAGTCTATGTTGGAGACTGCATAATTTGGAGTTTTCTGAATTAATTTACATGTAAAATGCAATATTTATTAAAGGATATGTAATACAAATATACTAATCAGAAGTTTCATCTTTATTCTTAAAACCCAACAATAATCACAGTAATCAATCAAAAATGATAGTAAAGAAGGGAGGGACCTTGGCAGGCATATGTCAGTCATTCCAGGGCTTTCTATTGATAATATTTAACACTCAACCAGCTGGCAAAGAGAAATGTTCAGAGGGTCCAGATTGAGTAACACAAAGCTGAATTTGGAGCTGAGAGACGATAAATCAAAAACTGGCACAGGAGACAATATTTAAGTTTTTCTTATTTACTGACATCCCGAAAGCTTTTGTGTCTTTTGGCGCTGCGCCATGGTAAGAGTCAGATGAGGGAGAGGCATGACTTTCTATTAAAAATAAAGTGTGTGAAAGTGGGGTATATTGAGATCAAGGAATAGAGTCCTGAGAAAGGTCAGCTTAGAGTAGGTCCATTGAGTCTGCAGTCCCACCTGTGATTATTTCACTGCTCCCCAAATGTACAATCAGAATACTAATAGATTGTCTTTTGGATGGCAGCAGCAGCTAGATCACTTGGTTCATGAGAGTCCATTCTGTTGGGCAATCCCATCACCACTCTGTTCATGCACCCAGCAAACCAGCACTGCGGTGACCAATGATTTGGTGCCTCCTCTATGATGGGTATTAATTTTTACCAATTCAAAGTATATGAAAATGTATCTCATTGATTTAATTAGCAAATCCCTCATTATTAACCTGGTTGACCATCTTTTTTGTTATCTTGTTCAGGTGTTTTGCTCTGCACCCAGGTACTGTATGTACTCATGATTTATTTTGGTGTTTTTCTGCTGACTCTTATTTGGAGAGGTACCAAAAGTCAGATTTATCATTTGTAAAAATCTAGCATCCCAGATCAAGGATGACAGTGGCTCAAAATGACTGGCAAAGATATGAGTTCAATAAAGGTTGAAAGGTAAGGTAAACTCTGGAAAAAATTAAAGATCTGAGGTCACGGAAGATAAGCTTTCAGAGATGGGTAGATCAATAATACTGAGAACATGCAGGGTGCAAGGGTCAGGATAGAAAGAAATAAAAATCAGGCAAATGCATTGAATAAGACCACAAATACTGCAATGAGGTACAGAATGGGAAGTTAAAAACAGGAAAACGATTTGAACCAAAGGAGCTTTAATGTACAGTATGTAAACAGAAGGGCTCGAATATATTAGTAAAAAAAACTTTTACATTTTAATCCATTATCTGGCAATCCCTAGAGCCTTTAGACGATTCTTATTGGAGGCACTGTCAGTCAAGTTACAGCCAGGAAAACAAATTTAAAACAAGTAATTAGATGCTTACAATACCATTTCCCAGTGTGCTGGAAGAGCAAAAGTCCAGAAGGACCATCACCTATTTCAGATTTGCCTGTTGTTCAAAAAATCTGGATTTTGCTTAAATTGCAGTTCTACTCTGTCCTATAGGGTCACTATGAGTCAGAATCGACTCGACGGCAGTGGGTATGTCAGGAAACCATAGGACTCTACCATCAAGTTTCACAGCTGCTTCACAGCCTTGAGGTGGTTGTCTTGGAAAAGGACATATGCCATTGGGAAGCCTCATATCTGCTAAAGCCCATTCATCCTCCCTCTACTGCTCTGTTGTGTTGTCTCTATTGTATTGTCTGAATCCTAAAAAAAAAAAAAAAAGCGTCTTGTTGACAGAACATAAATCACATCAAAGACCCTGACGAGAGTCTAGAAAATGTAATTCCAAGTAAAACATGGGAGAACATGGAAGGCAGTGGTCAATCCTGATGCCAAAACAAAGACCAAATAATTTCCAACACAGGAGGAGATCCCAATCTCACAATTTGTTGCTAGACAAGACAGGTAGAAACAAGTTAAAAAGAGCCTCCAGTAAAGGTGCATCGGCTTCTTGAAAGGAGATCTACTCAGAAATTTTCCATTTTCACAGGAGTTCATAATTTTAGAACCTAAGTTTGTCTAAGAAATGAAAAATAAATTTGGCCATTGCAAATAATTTGGTCAAGATCATGGGATGACACCTAAGATTCATATTTTCCTACTCGATCAATAAGCAACTATCTTTGAATTTTTTTCAACTTTATTTATCCAATCTTGCTCAGCATTTATTTATCCAACAACAGGCAGCTTATCTGTCATGCATAGCATACTGTGTCAGGAACCATAGTGAATACTAATATTAATAGGATGCTGAATTTGCTCTCAAAGATCTTAAATTTTACTAGGGAACAATATATATAGCTTAAAAAAATAGCATGGCAAAAATCAGAATGTAAAGTGTCAAATGTCAACGATCAAGTTAATGTCATTTTTCTTTCAAATGAAAATAGATTTTGCACTTATTCTAATCATATAAATAACTCATGTTCCAGGTGAATGATTCGGATAATACAAAAAAGTATAAATAAAATTCACCTAAATTCTCATCTCCCTGTAGTAACCGTCATTAATATTGCAATGGTTATAATATCATGTAACATCTTTGTGAATCTATACACACTTTCATTTAATTTATCAACTATACCTTTTTTCTTATTTAAGTACTTTTTTGGCTTATTGCCAATTTTCTCCCTCCCCCTGGTCAACTAGCATGCAGCAGTGCCCCAGCTTCCAATGGCTAGTGTTGATAACCACATGTGTATCTTTCTATTTCTTTCTGCATATAAAAACACATACACATATGTAAGGGAGGTTATCATATTTTTTTTACTAAAACATGATGTGATAAATATCAGAAAAAACAAAAACTAAGATGATTAAAATAAAGCTGATGGTCAGAAGGAGGTATGTGTTTTCAACTATAAGCACATATGTAATAACTGATCTGTTTAAACGCATGTATGAATTACATTTTGCTAAGGCTTGTTTTCTTTTTCCTAATAACTTATTATCATAAAAGTCAAGAACCTGACAAGAATGTTTAGTTGTCAATCTTACTGTTCAGCATTGGACTGGAAGTCCTGGGCAATTCAATAAGTCAAGTAAAAATGTGAAAAGAATAAAATTTAGAACACAAGAGAATTTGTGATCACTTGTGGATAATGTGGTTCTCTATTGAGAAAATTCAAAAAGTAACAACTGAAAAATAATAGGCTATTAAAGGTTCTGTAAGAACATCAAATCAATATTAGAAATCAGTGGATTTCCTAAATATCAGCAAAAATCAAGCATAAAATGTAGAATTTATCACAATAGGAACAGACATCATAAACATAATCTTAACCAGAAATTTTTAAAAGCCATTGAATTAAAAATATTAACATTTACTGAAGAATATAAAAAAGACATGATAAGATAGAAAGACCTGCCATGCACCTGGATGGATAATCTCCACATTTAAATTATTCTCTCAAATAATTCTAGGAACTCAGTTATTTATTTTAAAATCCTGAAAGTGTTTTTAAGAAGCACGCAAATATTATAGTAAATTATTCTGGGATAGTAAATGCACTCACGACGTGTCTGTCAGTTTGTTGTACTGTGGTGGCTTGCAGGTTGCTGTGATACTAGAAGCTTTGTCACTGGTATTTCAAATACCAGCAGGGTCACCCTTGGTGGATAGGTTCCAGCAGAGCTTCCAGATTAAGACAGACTAGGAAGAAGGACCAGGCAGTCTGCTTCTGAAAAAAATTAGTCAGTGAAAACCTTATGAATAGCAATGGAACATCATCTGAGATAGTGCCAGAAGATGAGTCCCTCAGGTTGGTAGGCACTCAAAGGACAACTAGGGAAGAGCTGCCTCCTCAAAGTAGAGTAGACCTTAAGAATGTGAATGGAGTCAAGTTTTTAGGACCCTCATTTGCTGATGTGGCATGACGTCAAAATGAGAAGAAATGGCTGCAAACATCAATTAATAATCAAAACATGAAATGTACAAATTACGAATCCAGGAAAACTGGAGGTCATCAAAAATGAAATGGCATGCATAAACATTGATATCCTAGGCATTAGTGAGCTGAAAAGGACTGGTATTGGCCATTTTGAATCAGATAATCATATAGTTTATTATGCTGTGAATGACACCTTGAAGAGGAATGGTGCTGCATTCATCATCAAAAAGAACATTTCAAGATCTACCCTGAAGTACAACACTGCCAGTAATAGAATACTATCCATACACCTACAAGGAGACCAGTTAATACAATTATTCAAACTTACGCACCAACCACTAATGCCAAAGATGAAGACCTTGAAGATTTTTACCAAGTTGGAAACAAGGAAGAAGGATTGGTAGTAGGAAAATATGGCCTTGGTGAAAGAAATGATGCCAGAGATCACATGATAGAATATTGCAAGACCAATGACTTCTTCATTGCAAATAGCTTTTTGCAAATGAACCTCACCAGATGGAATACACAGGAATCAAATCCACTACATCTGTGGAAAGAGACAGTGGAAAAACCTCAGTATCATCAGTCAGAACAAGGCCAGGGCCCGACTGTGGAATAAACCATCAATTGCTCCTTTGCAAGTTCAAGTTGAAGCTGAAGAAAATTAAAACCAGACAAAATAGAGCCAAGTAAAACCTTGAGTATATCCCACCTGAATTTAGAGATTATCTCAAGAATAGATTTGAAGCACTGAACACTAACCAGTGAAGATCACACGAGTTGTGGAATGACATCAAGGACATCATACATGAAAAAGGCAAGAGGTCATTAAAAAGACAGGAAAGAAAGAAAAGACCAAAACATATCAGAAGAGGCCCTGAAAGTTGCTCTTGAACGCAGAGTAGCTAAAGCTAAAGGAAGAAATGATGAAGTAAAAGAGCTGAATAGATTTCAAAAGGTAGGTCAAGATGAAGAAAAGTATTATAATGAAATATACAAAGACCTGGAAATAGAAAACCAAAAGGGAAGAACACACTTGGCATTTCTCAAGCTGAAAAAACAGAAGAAAAAGATTCAAGCCTTGAGTTGCGATTTTGACAGATTCTACAGGGAAAATATTAAACGACACAGGAAGCATCAATAGAAGATGGAAGGAATACACAGTTACTGTACCAAAAAGAACTGGTCTACTTTCAACCATTTTAGGAGGTCGCGTATGATCAAGAACCTATGGTACCAAAGGAAGAGGTCCAAGCTGCACTGAAGGCATTAACGAAAAACAATGCTCCAGGAATTCATGCAGCCCTGGAAGTTCTCACTCATCTATGCCAAGAAATTTGTAAGGCAGCTACCTGGCCAAACAACTGGAAGAGATTCATGTCTGTACCCATTCCAAAGAAAGGTGATCCAACAAATGTGGAAATTATCAAACAATATCATTAATATCACACACAAGTACAATTTTACTGAAGATCATTTAAAAGCAGTTGCAGCAGTACCTTGACAGGGCACTGCTAGAAATTCAAGCCAGATTCAGAAGAGGACATGAAACAAGAGATATCATTCTAATGTCAGATGGATCTTGGCTGAAAGCAGAGAATACCGGAAAGAGTTTACCTGGGTTTTATTGACTATGCAAAGGCACTGGACTCTGTGGATCATAACAAATTACAGATAACGTGGAGAAGAATGAAAATTCCACAACACTTACTTGCGCTCATGAAGAATCTGTACATAAACCAAGAGGCAAACTTTTGTATAGAGCAAAAGGATGCTATATGGCTAAAGTCAAGAAAGCTGTGCATCAGGGTTGTATCCTTTCGCTATACATATTCAATCTGTATGGTGAGCAAATAATCCAAGAAGCTGGACAATATGAAGAAGAACACAGCATCAGGATTGGAGGAAGACTCATTAACAACCTACATTATGCAGATGACAAAATCTTTTTTGGAAAAGTGTAGAGGACTTGAAGCACTTACTGATGAAGCTCAAAGATCACAGCCTTCAGTATGGATTACATGTCAGAATAAGCAAAACAAAAATCCTCACAACTGGGCCAATAAGCAACATCATGATAAACGGAGAAAAGATTGAAGTTGTCAAGGATTTCATTTTGCTTGGATCCACAATCAACACCCATGGAAGCAGCAGTCAAGAAATCAAATGACACATTGTATTGGGCAAATCTGCCGCAAAAGACCTCTTTCAAGTGTTAAAAAGCAAAGATGTTACATTAAGGACTAAGATGCATCTGACCCAGGCCATGGTGTTTTCAGTTGCCTCATATGCATGCAAAAGCTGGACAATGAATAAGAAAGACTGACGAAGAACTCCTGCCTTTGAATTATGGTGTTGGCCAAGAATACTGAATATACCGTGGACTGCCAGAAGAATGAACAAATCTATCTTGGAAGAAGTACAGCCAAGATGATCCTTAGAAGCAAGGATTTCAAGACTTTATCTCACATACTTTGAAAATGTTATCAGGAGAGACCGGTCTGAGGAGAAGGACATCATGCTTGGTAAATAGAGGGTCAGAGAAAAAACGGCAAGACCCTCAATGAGATGAACTGACACAGTGGCTGCAACAATGGGCTCAAGCATAACGATGATTGTGAGGATGGTGCAGGTCCAGGCAGGGTTTCGTTCTCTTCTACATAGCATTGCTATGGGTCAGAACCAACTCAGCATCACCTAATAACAACAGTAGTAAATGTACAAATTTTTTTTAAAAAATTTAAAGTTAAGAATACACGCTAGGGTGGATAAGAAACATTGAAAACACTGTGTGGCTACAGAGTCCAAAACAGATACAGGTAAATTGATCTATTGCATGTAGAATTTCAGTGTGTCATAAAGGGGACATTTAAAATCATTAAGACATGATTACTCAATATATGATGTTGGGACAGCTGATTACATTCTTTGAGTTGTGCAACCATTCTGACGCTCCTTTTCCCATTTGTTCCTTCCCCACTAACATAAATGCCACCCATTGGTTTCCAGTCATTTCCAACTCATAGCAACCCTATAAGAAACAGTAGAACCACCCACCCCACAGAGTTTCCAAGGCTGGAATCTTTATGGACCAAAGCAACATCACGATAAATGGAGAAAAGATGAAGTTGTCAAGGATTTCATTTTACCTGAATGCACAATCAATGCCTATGGAAACAGCAATCAAGAAATCAAAGAATGTATTACATTGGGCAAATCTTCTTTAAAAGGCCTCTTTAAAGTATTAGAGAGCAAAAATATCACCTTAAGGATAAGTTGCGCATGACCCAAGCCATAGTAATTTCAAGCACCTCATACGTGTGCAAAAGCTGGACAATGACTAAAGAAGACCAAAGAATTGACGCCTTTGAATTATGGTATTGGCCAAGAACAGTGACCACACCATAGACTGCCAGAAGAATGAACAAATCTGTCTTGGAAGAAGTACAGTCAGAAAACCCTTAGAAGCAAGAATGGTGAGACCTGGTCCCAGGCACTTTGGACATGTTATCAGGATGGACCAGTCCCTGAAGAAGGACATTATTCTTGGTAAAGTAGAGAGTCAGAGAAAAAGAGGAAGACCCTCAATGAGATGGATTGACACAGTGGCTGCAACTATGGCATTAAGCATAGCAATGACTGTGAGAATGATGCAGGTCTGGACAGTATTTTTTTTTTTTTTTTTTTGGTGTACTTAGGGTTACTAGCCAACTAACAACAGCAGCGATTTTTACAGAAGCAGACTGTAACATCTTTCATCCACAGAGCAGGTGGTGGGTTCAAACTGTTGCCTTTTTGGTAAGCAGATGAGTGCTTAACTCACTGCAACACCGGGACTCCTTAATATAAACTCACTGACCCCTAGGTTTCTGGTCTAATATTTCACATTTGATCCCATACAGATAAATCTTAAAAGAACATAATGCTCGAGGCAGACATTCTTTACTAATTAAGCTAAAACTAGTGTTTGGTTTTTAGAAGACTTCAGGGGATATTTTTGGTTTAAGGTTTAAAGATTATTTGAGAGCAATAGTCTCAGGGATTCATCCAGCCTGCATGGCTCCAGAAAGTCTGCAGTCCATGAGAGGTTCATATTCTGTTCTGCATTTTCCCCTTTTGATCAGGATTCTTCTGTAGAATCTTTAATCAAAATGTTTAGTAATGGTAGTCAGGCATCATCCAGTTTTTCTGGTCTCATGGCAAAGAAGGCGGTTTTTCATGGAAGCAATTAACCATGTATTCCATTTCCTCTTCCTATTCTGAACTCTCCTTCTTCCTCTGTTGCTCCAGGTGAATAGAGATCAATTGTTGTGTCTTGGATGGTCATTTGCAAAACAAATCACCAAATTTATATGGAAAGGAAAGAGGCCTCAGATAAGTAAAGCATTATTGAAGAACAACATAGGAGGGCTCACATTACCTGATCTCAGAACCTACTATACAGAGACTATAGTAAAAAGAGCCTGGTACTGGTGCAACGACAGAAGCACAGACCAAAGAAACAGAACTGAGAACCCTGACATAAATCCATCCACCTATGGATAGCTGATCTTTGACAAAGGGCCAAAGTTCATTAAATGGAGAAAAGACATCACTTTAATAAATGGTGCTGGCAAAACTGGATGTCCTTCTGCTTCTGTGAAAAAAAAAAAAATGAAACAATACCCACACCTCATACCATATGCAAAAACTAACTCAAAATGGACCAAAGATCTAAATATAAAACTTAAAAGTATACAGGCCTTGGAAGGAAAAATAAGGACACTAGGGGCCCTAATATATGGTATAAATAAAATATCAAATGTAACTGAAAATACACAAACAGCAAAAAATTAACTAGATAAATGAGACCTCCTAAAAATTATGCTTATGAAAAGACTTCTCCAAAAGAGTAAAAAGAGAACCTACAGACTGGGAAAAAAAAAAAAAAAAAATTGGCTTTGATATATCTAACAAGGGTCGAATCCAAAATTTATAAACACTTCAAAACCTCAACAACAAAAAGACAAACAATCCACTTAAAAATGGGCAAAGGATATGAACAGACACTTCACCAAAGAGGACATTCATACAGCGAACAAGCACATGAAGAAATGCTCGTGATCATTACCCATCAGAGAGATGCAAAACAAAACTACAATGAGATATCATCTCACCCCAACATTACTGGCAAATGTTGGAGAGGGTGTGGGGATATTGGAACTCTTATGCACTGCTGGTGTGAATGTAAAATGGTACAACCACTATGGAAAACTGTATGGCACTTCCTTAAAAAGCTGAAAATAGAAATACCATATGACCAGCAATGTCACTCCTATGTATATACTCTAAAGAAATTAGTCAGGACATGAATAGACATCCGCACACCCATGTTCATTACAGCATTATTCACAATAGAAAAAGATGGAAACAACCCAAGTGTCCTTCAACAAATGAATGGATTAGCAAACTATGGCACATACACACAATGGAATACTATACAACAAAAAAGAATAATGATGAATCTGTGAAATATCTCACAACATGGATGATTTTGGAGGATCTTATGCTGAGTGAAATAAATCAATCACAAAAGGGCAAATATTGTATGAGACCACAATTATAAAGATACAAGAAAAGGGTAACACACAGAAAAAAAAAACCATTCTTCTATGGTTACCGGGAATGGGAGGGGAGGAAAGGAAAATTATCAAAAGACAGAAGACAGGGATTAGTATTGGTGAAGGGAAAGGCAATACACAATATGGAGAAAGTCAACAAAATATGATCAAGGCATGGGAGGGCATTGAAAGGAACACAAGAACAAAAGGCAACACCAGTAAATGGTAATTACTATAACATCAACAATTAGTATTAACAAGTACTAATTTATGAATGGATACATAGGTAGGTAGGTATGTTGAGAGGTGTAAGGAAACACATTGACTGCAGATACAGGTTTGGTGGTGGTTATTTCTACATACATAAATGTAGGTATAGTATATATATATATATATATATATATATACACACATATAGACAATAGAGCACACAAGGGCCACAGTCAGGGCAACTTCTTAGACATAACAAAACACCTCAAGGGATAAAGTCTCTGGGCTTGAAAGCAAAGGACCATAGACTCAGGGGACAGCTCTGTCAATCAGCACATAAAGACAAAGTTCTTCATCATCCTTTGGCAAGTAGCATCTGGAGTCTTAAAACCTTGCAAGCAGCCATCTAAGATACAACTATTGGTCTCTTACCATCCTGAGCAAAGGAGAGTAAAGAAAATCAAAGACTCAAGGGAGAAATTAGTCCGAAGGACTAATGGACCACATGAACCACAACCTACTCAGTCCCAAGACTAGAAGAACTAGATGGTGCCTAGCTACCACTACTGACTACTCTGACTAGAATCACAGCAGAGGGTCCCAGAAAGAGCAGAAGAAAAACTGCAGAACAAAAAATCAAATTCACACACACACACACAAAAGACTCACTGGTCTAACAGAGACTGGAGGAATCCCCAAAACTATGACCCTAATACAAACACGCTTCTGAACTGGTACTGAAGCCACTCCCAGAGACCACCTATCAGTCAAACCATGGACAGGCCCATAATATAAACAATAATACCCAAGAGGAACATGCTTCTTAGAACAATCAATCACACCAAGTCAAAAAGGCAACACTTTTCCAAAAGCAAAGGTGAGGAGTCAGGAAGTGGTACAAAATCAGGATGAAAGGCAATGGAGACCTAGGACAGAAATGGAGAGAGTGCTGATACATTGTGGGGAATGAAACCAATGTCGTGGAAAACTTTATGTACAAACTATCAAATGGGAATCTAATTTGCTCTGTAAAGTTTTACCTAAAGCACAGTAAAAAATAAAAAAAAATACAGAAGCAAATGCATATATATATATATATATATACTCTAAAAAATTCTGTTTTCTTAAAGAAAGGAAATAATTAACAAATAGGAAAAATTAGAACTTAAGCTTATTTTAAATAGAGAGAGAATTTACATGTATTAGTGGGTCCTATGCTAACCTTATATGCATTAGGTAAATTTATCTTCTCAGCAATCCTAACAAGGTTGATACTATTCCATTAAGTCTTAAGCACATGATGACAGCTATAATGTACATTTCTGTCACCACTGTATACCTACAGTAAGCACAGTACCTTGCACAGAATAGGTATTAAATATTTGCTTGATGAGCCAAGGAAATAATGAATGCCCATTAAGTTTTACAAATGATGAAAGCTAAGAAAGAGATGTGTAATGAAATGTCCCAAAGGTCATAGAAGTGGGAAGAGAAGATAATATATTTGAACCCGGGTACTTTGCACTAGCAACCACTACAATAAGCTATTACACTTATCAACTAAATCTGTACTTCGTAATCGACTACATCTGTGGAAAGAGACAATGGAAAAGCTCAATATCAGTCAGAACCAGACCAAGGACTGATAGAGGCACAGACCATCAATTGCTCATATGCAAGTTCAATTTGAAGCTGAAGAAAATTAAAACAAGTCCACGAGAGCCAAAATACAAACTTGAGTATATCCCATCTGAATATCGAGACCAACTCAAGAATAGATTTGAAGCATTGAACACTATGACCAAAGACTAGACAAGTTGTGGGAAGACATCAGGGACGTCATACCTTTTGGTTATTAAAAAGACAGGAAACAAAGAAAAGACCAAAATGGATGAGACTCTGAAACTTGCTCTTGAACACAGAGTGGCTAAAGCGAATGGAAGAAATGATGAACTAAAAGAGATAAACAGAAGCTATCAAAGTGCACTTTGAGAAGACAAAATATTACAATGAAATGTGCAAAGACTGGAGTTAGAAAACCAAAAAGGAAGAAAACGCTTGGCATTTCTCAAGCTGAAAGAAGGAAAGAAAAGATTCAAGCCTTAACTTGCAATTTCGAAGGATTCTATGAGGAGCCCTGGTAGTGCAGTAGTTAAAAGTTTGGCTACGAACTAAAAGGTCAGCAGTTCAAATCCACCAGCCACTCTGGAAACCCTATGGGTCAGTTCTACTCTGTCCTATAGGGTCACTGTGAGTTGGAATTGAATCAACACAGAGCCACTGTACCCAAAAGAACTGGTGGATGTTCAGCCATTTCAGGACATAGCGTGTGATCAAGAACCAATGGTACTGAAGGAAGAAGTCCAAACTGCACTGAAGGTATTCGGGAAAAACAAGGCTCCAGAAATTGATGGAATACCAACTGACATGTTTCAACAAACCGATGCAGTGCTAGAGGTGCTCGCTAGTCTACGCCAAGAAATTTGGAAGATAACTACCTGGGCAACTGACTGGAAGAGATTCATATTTGTGCGCATTCCAAAGAACGGTGATACAAAAGAATGTGAAAATTATCTAATATTATCATTAGTATTATACAAAAGTAAAATTTTACTGAAGATCATTCAAAAGCAGTTGCAGCAGTATATTGGCAAGGAACTGGCAGAAATTCAAGCCAGGTTCAGAAGAGGATGTGAAATGAGGGATATCATTGCTAATGTCAGATGGATCTTGGCTGAAAGCAGAAAATACCAGAAAGATTTTTACCTGTGTTTTATTCACTATGCAAAGTCATTCAACTGTGTGGACCTTAACAAATTATGGATAGTATTGTAAAGAATGACGAATTCCAGAACACTTAATTCTGCTCATGAGGAACCTGTACATTGACCAAGAGGCAGTCGTTGGAACAGAGCAAAGGAACGCTGCATGGTTTAAAATCAATAAAGTTGTGCATGAGGGTTGCATCCTGTCATGGGTTGAATTGTGTCCCCCCCAAAAAATATGTGTCAACTTGGTTAGGCCATGATTCCCAGTATTGTGTGGTTGTCCTCCATTTTGTGATTGTAATTTTATGTTGAGAGGATTAGGTGGGATTGTAACACCACCCTTACTCAGGTCACCTCCCTGATCCAAGGTAAAGGGGGTTTCCCTGGGGTGAGGCCTGCACCACCTTTTATCTCTCAAGAGATAAAAGGGAAGGGAAGCAAGCAGAGAGTGGGGGACCTCATATCACCAAGAAAGCAGCACCAGGATCAGAGTGTGCCTTTTGGCCCCAGGGTCCCTGCGCCTGAGAATCTCCTCGACCAGGGCCAGATTGAGCACAAGGGCCTTCCTCCAGAGCCTAAAGAGAAAGAAAGCCTTCCCCTGGAGCCGATGCCCTGAATTTGGACTTGTAACCTACTAGACTGTGAGAAAATAAATTTCTCTTTATTAAAGCCACCCACTTGTGGTATTTCTGTTATGGCAGCCTTAGATGACTAAGACACATCCTCTCACCATACTTATTCAGTCTGTATGCTTAGCAAATAACCCACGAAGCTGGACTATATGACGAAGAACACAGCATCAGGATTCCAGGAATACTCATTAACACCCTGCGATAATGCAGATTACCCAACCTTCCTTACTGAAATTGAAAAGGACTTGAAGCACTTACTGATGAAGATCAAAGACTCTAGCCTTCAGTATGGATTACACCTAAATATGAAGAAAAAAAAAATTCTCATAACTGGACCAATAAGCAAGATCAAGGATAAATGGAGAAAACATTGAAGTTGTCATGCATTTCATTTTACTTGGATCTACAATCAATACCCATGGAACCAGGAGTCAAGAAATTAAAGGACACGTTAACATTGGGCAAATCTGCTGCAAAAGACCTCTTTAAAGTGTTAAAAAGCAAAAAGGTTATTTTGAGGGCTAAGGTATGCCTGAACCAAGCCATGGCATTTTCAATCACCTCATCTGCATGCGAAAGCTGGACAATGAATAAGGAAGACTGAAGAAGAATTGATGCTTTGAATTATGATGTTGGCAAAGAATATTGAATATACCATAGACTGCCAGATGAATGAACAAATCTGTCTTGGAAGAATTTCAGCCAGAATGCTTCTTAAAATCAAGGCCGTCTAGACTTCATCTCACATAATTTGTATATGTTATGAGGAGAGATCAGTCCCTGGAGAAGGACAT
Organism: Loxodonta africana; assembly: GCF_030014295.1. Lineage (NCBI taxonomy): Eukaryota > Metazoa > Chordata > Mammalia > Proboscidea > Elephantidae > Loxodonta > Loxodonta africana. The sequence continues at coordinate 87,996,532 of NC_087346.1, forward strand.
CATGCTTCATAAAGTAGAGGGTCATTGAAGGAGAGAAAGGTCCTCAACGAGATAGACGGACACAGTGGCTGCAATGATGGGCTCAATCATAACAATGACGTGAAGATGGTACAGGACTGGACACTGCTTTGTTCTGTTGTACATAGGACCTCTATGTCGGAACCAAATGGATGGCAACCAACAAAAATTACATATCAAATTACAGTAATGCTAGGATAGTGGAATTTTTTATTTCTCTGACAAGGAGTTTTGTTTTTGTTTTTAATACAGTTGATTCCTGGTCACATTTTCCCTTGAAACTGGTGTCTCTGTATAGGTGGGAAATCTAATGAAAATAGAGTAGATAAAAATCTACAATTGTTTCTGCCCATGCTTTGTCACTGGGGATAAAACATCACTATCTTTTTGTAGTCAAAATGCAGTGGAATAAGCAGTATGTAGTTGGTGGAAATGAAATGAGGTATAGTTCCAGCTTCCAATAAGAAAATGCTTACAAAAGCACTTTCAAACCATAAAGTGGTATACAGATGTTTATCATTGTTGTTATTATTTTTGTTGCTGGATTTGTTAATTTCTCATGGAAACAGTTAAAACTTTTTTTTCATAACCCCAGAAAGAAGCCCTGTACCCAATATCAGCCAATTCCCATTTCCCCTTATATTACTGTTAAAAGACAATAAAAGCTGACATTTACATTTCTTAACCAAGAGGTCGGCAGTTCGAATCCGCCAGGTGCTCCTTGGAAACTCTACGGGGCAGTTCTACTCTGTCCTGTAGGGTTGCTATGAGTTGGACTCAACGGCAGTGGGGTGGGGACATTTACAGAGTATTTTATAGTGTACAGAGTACCTCATGTGGACTCATTTAATCTTTTTTTTTAATTTTTTATTGTGCATTCTGTGAAAGTTTACAGAGCATATTTCTTTCCCTTTACAGAATTTGTACAGAAGTGTTATATGACATTGGTTTCTTTCACTGAAATGTGGCAGCATTCTCCAAATTTCCATTCTAGTCTCCCTGTTTCCTTTCGTTTGAATCGCTGCCCCTTCCTACGTTTCCATCTTTGCTTTTCGGCAAGTGTTGTCCTTTCGATCTTGTATAATTGATTGTTCTAAGGAGCATGTTCCTCTCAGGTGTTATTATGTTATGGGCCTGTCTCTGGTTTGGCTGAAGAGTAGCCGCCAGGACTGACTTCAGTTTCAGTTCAGAAGGGTATCTTATGGCCATAGTCTTGGGGGTTCCTCCAGTTTCTGTCAGACCAGTAAGTCTGTTCTTTTTTGAGAATTTGATTTTTTGTTCTCCAATTTTCTCTCACTGTGTCCATGGCCTTCTTTTGTGAACCCATTCAGATTGGCCCATAGTGGTAACTTGCACCACTTAGTTCTTTTGTTCTCAGGGTCACACGGGATATGGTTCATGTGATCCATTAGTCCTTTGGATTAAGTGTTCCCTTGGTTCCTTCATTTTCTTAATTCTCCTTTGCTCTGGACATAAGAGACCAATAGTTTATCTTAGATGGCCGCTCAAGTTTTTAAGACCCCAGGCAATAATGAACTATAATTTTATATAATTGTACTATTTAATTTTTTTTAAACAACATCAATGAATCCTACATGCTGCTAATGAAATCTGTGGAAACCTTTAATGTACTTGTATCATTATTTTAACTTTTTAATAACACCAGTCGTAACCTGAAAAGGCCTTTCTTGCTTTCACCACCCATTTGTCAGTTTGCCCACTGTAGTAGCTTGTGTGCTGCGATGATGCTGGAAACTATGTCACTGGTATTTCAAATACCAGTAGGGTCACTCATGGTGGACAGGTTTCAGTGGAGATTTCAGAATAAAAGAGACTAGGAGGAAGGGCCTGGCAATTTTCTTCCAAAAATTAACCAGTAAAAACCTTATGGATAACAATGGGACATTGTCAGACATAGTGTTGCAAGATGAGCCCCTCAGGTTAGAAAGCACTGAAAATATGAATAAGGAAAAGGGTTTCATTCTACCCTGATCAACAGTCAATGCCCATGGAAGCAGCAGTCAAGAAATTAAACAACGTATTGCTTTGAGGAAATCTACTACAAAAGATCTCTTTAAAGAATTAAAAAGCAAAGATGACACTTTTGACAACTAAGGTGTATGTGACCCAAGAGATGGTCTTTTCAATCACCTCATATACATGCAAAAGCTGGACAATGAGAAAGACTAAAGAAGAATTGACACATTTGAATTGTGGTGTTAGCAACGAATATTGAATATACCATAGATTTCCAGAAAAACAAACATTCTTTTTGGAGGAATTACAGCCAGAAAGCTCCTTAGAAGTGAGGATGGTGAGACTTTGTCTTCCTTACTTTGGACTTGTTATCCTGAGGGACCAATCATGGGAAAAGTAGTTTGGTAAAGCAGAGGGTCAGCAAAGCCAAGGGAAACTGTTAATGAGATACATTGTCACAATGCCACAATAATGGACCCAAACGTATCCACAATCATGAAGATGGTGCAGGACCAGGCAATGTTTCATTCTGTTATATGTAAGATCTCCATGAGTAGGAGTGGGCTTGATGGCAGCTAACAACAATAACTTGAAAAAGCCTCTCTTGTTATATGTAAAAGAAACTAGTGATTTGAGAATAGCTATGGAATTATCTATTAAATATTGTCCATGTTCATCTTGGATATGCACATACGTAACGTTCTAGTATATATTTCTTATGTACTCAACAGCACTGGGTTTCTGGTATGTATACGTACAGTGGGTTCCTGAAAACCCTGGTGGCATAGTGGTTAAGAGTTTGGCTGCTAGCCAAAAGGTCAGCAGTTCGAATCCACCAGGCGCTCCTTGGAAACCCTATGGGGCAGTTCTACTCTGTCCTATAAGGTCACTATGAGTCAGAATCCACTTGAAGGCAACAGGTTTACGTTTAGTGGATTCCTGGTGGTGCAGTGGTTAACAGTTCAGTGGCTAACCAAAAGTCAGTAGTTCGAAACCACCAGCCACTCCCTGGAAATGCTATGGGGCAGTGTGAGTCAGTTCTACTCTGTCTTACAGTGTCGCTATGAATCAGAATCAATTCGACAGTCATGGGTTTGGGGTTTTTTGGGGGTTATATATAGTTATACATTTGTTGTATATTTTTATATATAACAAAGTACCTAATACACACATGTACATCTAGATGAACTTCATGTTTACTTCATCAATGAAACTAAAAATCCTATTATGTAATTTGGACTCATTTTCTCTAGTTGGCACTATCAGTCATCAACCACTTGGGGGCAACACATCCTAATGCCATAATAACTACTCAAAGCTAAAAAAGCTGTTTGTCAAACCTGGTTTTAACCTAAAGTCTAATGATTCAAAGCTGTAAAACACCACAATTAGCTTATGGTTTCTGTTCTAACTGGCAGCTAACATTCCAGCTAAATGCAGGAATTTATAGCTTGCAGTTTTCTATTTGTTATCCCCCTTAATAAACTGTACCAGGTCACTCCCAGTCAAATTATTAAAATATAAGCTATCTTCATTTCTCTTCTAAATTTTTTGGGATGCACACGCCCATGGATTTCCAGAAAATGTTAAACTAGAATTTCCAAACTTTCAAATCAGGTGAGTTCTTTATGCTTCTGAAAATTTTTGCCAGTTTTGGCTAAAAATGCTGCTTCCATGGTCATTGATTCTAGATTCAAGCAAAAAGAAATCCTTGACAACTTCAATCTTTTCTCCATTTATCATGATGTTACTTATTGGCCCAGTTGTGAGGATTTTTGTTTTCTTTATGTTGAGGTGTAATCCGTAATGAAGGCTGTAGTCTGATCTTCATCAGTAAGTGCTTCAAATCCTTTTCACTTTCAGCAAGCAAAGTTGTGTCAAGTGCATATCACAGGTTGTTAATGTCTTCCCTCAGTGCTGATGCTGTGTTCTTCTTCATATAGTCCAGCTTCTCGGATTATTTTCTCAGCATATAGATTGATTAAGTATGGTGAAAGCATACAACCCTAACACACACTTTTCTTGACTTTAAACCAAGCAGTATTTTCTTGCTCTATTCAAACAACTGCCTCTTGGTCTGTGTACAGGTTCCTCGGGAGCACAATTAAGTGTTCTGAAATACCCATTTTTCACATTGTTACCTGTAATTTGTTATGATCTACACATAACAAATTACAGTTGACTGCTTTTGCATAGTCAATAAAACACAGGTAAACATCTTTCTGCTTCAGCCAAAATCTGTCTGACAACAGCAATGATATCCCTCATTCCATGTCCTCTTCTGAGTCAGGCTGGAACTTCTAGCAGCTCCCTGTTGATGTACTGCTGCAATTGTTTTTGAGTGATCTTCAGTAAAATTTTACTTGTGTGCAATATTAATGATATTGTTCAATTATTTCCACATTTTGTTGGGTCGCCTTTCTTTGGAATGGGTACGAATATGAATATCTTCCAGTCAGTTGGCCAGGTAACTGTCTTCCGAAATTCTTGGCATAGACCAGTGAGCACCTCCAGTACCACAACTATTTTGTTAAAACATCTCAATTGTTATTCAGTCAATTCCTTAAGCCTTATTTTTCACCAATAGCTTCAGTGCAGCTTGAACTTCTTCCTTCAGTACCATGGGTTCTTGATAATATGCTACCTTCTGATATGGATGAGCATCCACCTGTTCTTTTTGGTACAATAACTCTGTGGATTCCTTCCATTTTCTTTTGATGCTTCCTGTATCGCCCAGTATTTTGCCCATAGAATCCTTCCCTATTGCAACTCGAGGCTTGAATTTTTTGTTCAGTTCTTTCACTTAAGAAATGCCCAGTGCCTTTTGGCTTTCCAACTCCACGTCTTTGTACATGTCACTATAATACTTTATCTTCTCCAGATGCCCTTTGAAATCTTCTGTTCAGCTCTTTTACTTCATCATTTTGTTCTTTTGCTTTAGCTACTTGACATTCAAGGGCAAGTTGCAGAGTCTCTTCTGACAGACATTTAGGTCTTTTCTTTCTCTCCTGTCTTTTACATAACCTCTTGCTTTCTTCATGTATGATGTCCTCAATGTCATTCCACAACTTGTCTGGTCTTCAGTCATTAGTGTTCAATGCATCAAATCTATCCTTGAGATGGTCCCTAAATTCAGGCGGGATATACTCAAGGTTGTACTTTGGCTTTTGTGGGCTTGTTCTAATTTTCTTCAGTTTCACTTTGAATTTGCATATGAGTAATTGATGGGCTCATCTGCAGTCGACCCCTGGCCTTGTTCTGACTGATGATATTTAGCTTTTCTACTGCCTCTTTACAAAGTGTAGTTGATTTGATTTCTGTGTATTCCATCTGGCAATACTGACAGTCTTGTACTTTAGGATAGATCTCAAAATGTTCCTTTTGACAACGAATGCAACACCACTCCTCTTCAAGCTGTCATTCCCAGCATAGTAGGCCATATGATTGTCCAATTCAAAATGACAAATACCAGTCCATTTCAGCCCAGGATATCCATATTAATGCTTTCCATTTTATTTTTTACTATTTCCAATTTTCCTAGACTCATACTTTGTACATTCCATGTTCTAATTTTTAATAGATGATTGCAGCTATTTCTTCTCATTTTGAGTTGTGCCACATCAGCAAATGAAGGTCTGGAAGCTTGACTCCAACCACATCATTAAGGTCGACTCTATTTTGAGGAGGTAGCTCTTCCCCATTTGTCTTTTGAGTGCTTTCCAACCCGAGGGGCTCATCTTCCAGCACTATATCAGACAATATCCCCCTGCTATTCATAAGGTTTTCACTGGATAATTCTTTTCAGAAGTAGACTGCCAGGTTTTTCTTCCTAGTCTGTCTTAGTCAGCTGAAACCTGTTGGCCATAAGTGACTCCAATGGTATTTGAATATCAGTGGCATAGCTTCCAGCATCAGCAACACACAAGCCCCACAGTATGACAAACTGACAGACACTTTGGGGGTTCACCTCTAAGGGCCAGCCAAAAAATCCAAACAGCATCTCTGTCTGCCACTAACACACCAAGGAACAATGGATCAGCCAGATGATACGGTCCAAGTGCCAGGATGGCTTGCACAGCAGTCTGAACCTGTTGCAGAGCCTTCTCTTGTTCTCAGCCCAATTCAAAACTAGCAGCTTTTCCAGTCACTTGATAAATAGGCCAGAGTAGCACACCCACAGCCTGGAAATGCTCACTTGTCTATGCCAAGAAACTTGGAAGACAGCTACCTGGCCAATGGACTGTAAGAGATCCACATTTATGCCTGTTCCCAAGAAAGGTGATCCAACTGAATGTGGAAATTACCAAACAATATTACACACAAGCGAAATTTTGCTGAAGATCCTCCAAAAGTGGCTGCAGCGGTATGTAGACAGGGAACTGCCAGAAATTCAGGCCAGATTCAGAAGAAGACGTGGAACCAGGGATATCGTTGCTGATGTCAAATGGATCCTGGCTGAAAGCAGAGAATACCAGAAGGATGTCTACCTGTACTTTATTGACCATACAAAGGTATTCGACTGTAAGGATCATAACAAATTATGGACAAATTACAAAGAATGGGAACTCAAGGACACTTATTTGTCCTCATGAGGAACGTGTACATAGATCAAGAGGCAGTAGTTCAGACAAAACAAGGGGATACTGTGTGGCTTAAAGTCAGGAAAGGTGTGTGTCATGGTTGTATCCTTCCACCATACCTATGCAATCTGTGTGCTGAGCACATAATCCGAGAGGCTGGACTATATAAAGAACAGAACATCAGGATTGAAGGAAGACTCATTAACAAACTGTGTTATGCAGATGACACTACCTTGCTTGCTGAAAGCAAAGAGGTCCTGAGGCACTTACCTATGAAGAGCAAAGACTGCAACCTGCAGTATGGATTACAGCTCAACATAAAGAAAACAAAAATCCTCACAACTGGACCAATAAGCAACATCATGATAAATGGAGAAAAGATCAAAGTTGTCAAGTTTTACTTGGATCCACAATCAACACCCATGGAACCAGCAGTCAAGCAATCAAAAGATGCATTGCATTGGGTAAATCTGCTGCAAAGGACCTCTTTAAAGTGTTGAAAAGCAAAGATGTCACCTTGAAGAGTAAGGAGCACCTGACCCAAGCCATGGTATTTTCAATTGCATCATATGCATGGGAAAGCTGAACAATGAATAAGGAAGACTGAAGAAGAATTGACGCCTTTGAATTGTGGTGTTGGCAAAGAATATTGAATATACCATGGACTGTCAAGAGAATGAACAAATGTGTCTTGGACGAAGTACATCCAGAATGCTCCTTAGAAGTAAGGATGGCGAGACTGTGTCTCACATACTCTGGACATGTTGCCAGGACAGATCAGTCCCTGGAGAAGGACATCATTCTTGGTAAAATACAGCGTCAGCAGAAAAGAGGAAGACCCTCAATGAGATGGGTTGACACGGTGACTGCAACAGTGGGTTCAAGCATAACAACAATTGTGAGCATGGCACAGGACTGGGCAGTGTTTCGTTCTGTGGTACATAGAGTCACTATGGGTTGGAATCGACTCAACGATACCTAACAACAACAAGCACACCCAAACAAGGGACATTCTTCCTCCAAAATCCAAAAACCCCCACCAGGCACTATATCTCTTTAGTTATAGGAGGGCAAGATGCAATAACTTATCCCTCACTTTAGAAGGGATATCTCAACATGCCCCACATCGGACCTGTAGAAATTTCACTGAGATGGAAGGTGCTTGATTTTTGTTGGGTTAATTTCCCATCCTCTAGCACACAAATGTGCAAGTGGAGCCCTCCTGGTGTAGTAGTTCAAAGTTATGGTTGCTAACCAAAAAGTTGGCAGTTCAAATCCACCAGCCACTCCTTGGAAATCCTATGGGGCAGTTCTACTCTGTCCCATAGGGTCTCTATGAGTCAGAATCAACTCAGTGACAAAGGGTTTGGTTTGTTTGTTTGTTTGGTTGGTTGGTTGGTTGTTTTTGGTTTTAGCACAGAAATGTCTTACCAATAAGTCTAAAATCATTGATACATCATGCTTACTAGGTCCAATCAGCATAATGTCATCAATGCTATGGACCAGTGTGACATTCTGTGCCAGGGAAAGGCGATCAAATTCCCTGTGAACTATATTATGATGTAGAGCTGGAGAGCTGATATGCCACTGGGATAGGTCAGCCAAAGTATATTTCTGGCCTTGCCAGCTGAAGGCAAACTGATCCTGCTGGTCCTTGGAAAGTAAAATTGAAAAAAATATATTGGCCACATCAATAGCTGCACACATGGCACAAGGAGATATCTTAATTCACTCAAGCAATAAAACCAAATCTGGAACAGCAGCTGCAATTGGAGTCACCACCCAGTTAAGCTTATGATAATCCAGTGTCATTCTCCAAGATCCATCTGTTTTTTACACAGGCCAAATAGGCAAGTGGCGCAGTGGTTAAGAGCTTGGATACTAACCAAAAGTTCAGCAGTTCAAATCCTCCAGCTGCTCCTTAGAAACCCTACGGGGCAATTCTATTCTGTCATATTGGGTGCTATGAGTCAGAATCAAACCTAGAAATGGGTTTGGTTTGTTAGTTTGGTGTTGAGAATCACCACCCCTTTACTCTTCTAGTCCTTGATGATGGCAGTAACCTCTGCAATCCCTCTGGAAATAAGGTATTGCTTTTGTTTTACTATTTTCCTAGTTACAGGCAGCTCTAATGGCTTCCACTTGGCTTTTCCTACCATAGTAGCACTTCACATGTCAGAGATCCAATATGGGCGTTCTGCCAGTTGCTAAGTACGTCTATTCCAATTATGCATTCTTGAACTGGGGAGATCACTACAGGATGGGTTCAGGGACCCACTGTGAGTCGAACTTGAGCTAAGACTCCATGAATAACCTGATTTTCTTACACCCCCACGCTGCCTGGTCAGCTACAGTAACATTTTGGGTCTCCTGGAATTAGTGTCAGTTCAGAACCACTGAATTCCCTAAAAGTCTGATATTTCGTTTTCTCCAGTGAACAGTGACTCTCATGAAAGTCTATAGATTCCTTTGAGGAAGGTTGGGAGTAAGGTCAACGTATAAATTTTGGGGTACATAGTGGGGTTCTTCCTTGAGGGGACCTGGTCTCCCCTTCATTCAAGGATCTGTAAACTGGCTGATGTCTGGGAATTCATTGAAGGGCCATGGCTCTCTATTCTGGAGATTCAACTTAGACTACTTTTCACTCAACCTAGAATCCTTACCCTTGTACAGATCATGTAAATATTTAATAGATTGCCCATCTATTTCACTCCTAGGGACACCATAACTAAGTACCTAATGCCATAAGTCCATACAAGTCAGACTATTCCAATTACTGTTTTGACTTTGCTGTCCCTTATGGTAACTATACCCTACTTGTCTTTGTCAATTAAGGGCCACAACTTGGCCCCTACCACCAGAGGGCCCAATCAACACCACCGTAATTAGATGTCTTAATTCAGTTAGGGCAGTTCCCACTGCCAAATCTGACTTATACAAAATAGCAATCACGGCAACCTTCAAGGATGCTGGACTTCCCTTCACAAATTTGTTCCTCACTGTTGTGGTAAAAGGTGTGTCCTCTAGGCACTCCATTTGTGGTTCTGTGGGTCTGACTTGATGAATAGGCATTCACAGAAGTAAAAATGTACCATAACAAAAGATGACAAAAGTCACCAATAGGAAAATGAAAATAAAGACAATAAACTATTTTGCCTCAGGTTTGCAAAATAAGAATCTGAGAAAACTATTTTTGAAGAAGTATAATATAGAATAACCATTCAAAATGAAATTGGTTTGACCCAGTGATTCTACATGTAGGAACCTATTATGCACAAATACTTGAACATGAGTATATAATAGATGTACTGGAAAGATTCTCCATACATACCTAAATGGTTATCAGTCAAAGAACACACTTACCTCTAATAAAAGAGATAAGGTATACGGTCATAATAGAGATTAGGTAGTTACCTGCAATATTGTTGAATGTCGTCCGTGTGACATAGCCATGTAAAATAGTTTCAGAAATTTTTTTTTAAAAAATAGTATGATAACCTTTTCTTTGGAAAATAAATATGTATAAACTTGTATAAATGTATAAAAATGCAAGTGATCCAAAATGGCCAAAACAATCTTGAAAAAGAAAACATGAAGTTGAAAGATACACACTTTCTGATTTCAAAACCTACAAATCTGCAGTAATCAAGACAGTGTGGTACAGACATACAGATAGATGTATAGATCATGGAATAGAATGGAGGATGCAGAAATACAACCACAGACTTATGGTCAGTTGATTTTCAGCAAGGGCACCAAAAGAATTCAATGGGGAAAAACTGTCTTCTTACTGAATATCCACATGCAAAAGAATGAAATTGGCCTGCCTACCTCAACCCATAAATCAAAATTAAACACTTGTGCTTCAAGGAACATCATCAAGAATGTGAAAACACAACCCTCCAAAAGGGAGAAAATATTCGCAATTCATATATCTGATAAGGGAATTGTATCAAGAATATATATAGAACTCTTCTCCAGTTCAATAATAAAAGACAAATAACCCAAAGAAAAAATGGACAAATAATCTGGATAGACATTTCTCCAAAGAAAATATACTAATGGCCAATGCGCACATGAAAAAAAGCTCACCATCATTCATCATCAGAGAAATGTCATTAAAAACCACAGTGAGACACCACTTTACACTCAGTTGGATAACTATAATCAAGACAGGTAATAATAAGTGTTGTCAAGAATGTGGAGAATCTGAGTTAATGGTGATGAATTAACTTGATAGAGATAGCAAGAATGATGACACAATATGAATAATGTAACAAAGGTCACTGAATTGTTCATATAGAAATTGCTGAATGGGTGTATGTTTTGCTGTGTCTATATTTTCACCAAAAATAAATACTTCTAAAAAATATTTAGAATTTAAAAACAATAAGAATGTGGAGAAACTGGAACCCTCATACATGCAATTTTGAAAAACAGCCTGGCATATGATTCAACACAGAGTTACCTTAAGAAAAAGTTACCTTATGATCCAGTAATTCTGCTTCTAGGTATTTTCCCAAGAGGAATGAATACATATGTCCACACAAACATTGCAGATGAATGTTCATAAACAGCATTATTCATAACAGCATAAATCAAAAAGTGGAAACAACCCAAGTGCTTATCAACTGATGAATGGACGAGTAAAAGTACTATATCCATACAATGGGATACTGGATACTGTACATAATATAACATAGATAAATCTTGAAAACATTATGTTAAGAGAAAGAAACCAGCAACAAAAGATTACATATTGCATGATTCCATTTATATGAAATGTCCACACCAGGACAACCTGTAGAGACAGAAAGTAGATTACCAATTTTGTAGGACTGGGAAGAGAGGGTGGGTGGGAAGACTGAGGGGTAATTGCTAAGGGGCACAGGGTTTCTTTTTGGAGTGAGTAAAATTTTCTAAAATTGTCATGGTGGTGGTTGTGCAACTCTGTGTGTATACTAACAACCATCGAATGGTACACGTTAAGTTAAAGAATTGCTTGGCATGTGAATTATACATCAATAAAGGTTTTATAAGACACAAAAAGTCTTGAACCTTGATATACAAAAAAAATGCTGATGCAAACGTATAATTACTTTAGTTCTTGCATCAAGCAGACTGCAGTCACAAGTGGTCTCACACTTGCCACTGTTCTTAACGCTATTCTAAAACCTATTATATAACATAGGTGACACCCAAATGTTAGGCCATCAACTTTCAGCTGCGTGATAGCACTTATGATAAAAGAGACATTAACTACACTCATACAAACACAAGGTCATCTCCCCTTTGCTTTTTCCACTTGACAACCACATGCTCTGACTATTTGTATAATGTGTTTACTCTGATGTGTAAGAGTTGTATTTTAACTTCTTGATTGATTTCTCCTGGAATATAAACATGAGCAAAGGTAGAAGGGAACAGAAATTTGAAAAGAACAATTCATTAAACCAGGATGTCTACGAAATGGATTTCAGCTCTTCTGCTGATACAACTGAGTTGTTACGTTAGCTCTGGAACTTGTGGAAAAGTGCTGGTGTGGCCAACAGAATATAGTCATTGGATCAATATAAAGACAATACTGGATGAACTTATTCAGAGGGGTCATGAGGTGACTGTTCTAACATCTTCAGCTTCCATTCTTATTGATCCCAACACACCATCTGCTATTAAATTTGAAGTTTATCCTACATCTCTTACTAAAGATGATTTTGAGTTTCTTTTCATGAAATGGATCAGGACATGGACATATGATCTGCCAAAAGATACATTTTGGACATTTTTTTCACAAATACAAGAAATTGAGTGGGAATTTTCTGATTTTATTGAAAAGCTCTGTAAAGACATAGTTTTCAACAAAAAACTAATGATGAAATTACAGGAATCAAGGTTTGATGTCGTTCTTGCAGATGTCATTGGTCCTTGTGGTGAGCTGGTGGCGGAGCTACTTAAAATACCATTTGTGTATAGTGTCCGGTTCACTTATGGCTATACATTTGAAAAGTATAGTGGAGGGCTTTTAACCCCTCCTTCCTATGTACCTACTGCTCTGTCAGGATTGAATGATCAAATGACATTCTTGGAGAGGGTAAAAAACATGGTATATGGGCTTTATTTTGACTTTTGGTTCCAGTCATTTAAGGAGAAGAAGTGGGATCAGTTTTACAGTGAAGTACTAGGTAAGTCATGTTTTTGGTTGGTAGAATGAAATCCTAACTTTGTGCCTTCAAAGGTGAGTTTTTATTTAAAAAAAAAAAAAAAAAATTAAAGCCAGGTGATTTTTTTTGTAAATAAAAGGTGAAATGAAAATATGAAATTGTTTATCAATCTCAGTAATATTATAGAATCAGTTAGAAGAACCTAGTGGCCCATCACTAGCACAGGAGACTCCAGGAAGTCAGAAACCTAAAAATTAAGACATTTAGAATTTCTTTAATTAATTACATATCCATTTTATTGCACTTTTTAACTTTAAGGAGTCATTGTAAACATCAGTGACTGTCTGGACCATCACTGACCTGTAGATTGAAGAGTGACACACATATTTCTAGCATAACAGTCTATGTAACCAAAACCCTTTGCAATCGAATCAATTCTGACTCATAGCAGCCCTACAGGACAGAGTAGAACTGCTCCATAGGGTTTACAAACAGTGGCTGCTGGATTCGAACTACTGACCTTTTGGTTAGCAGCCAAGCACATAACCCCTGTACCCCCAGGGCTTCAACTATCTGTGTCCAAACCAAAAAGCCAAACTCAGTGCCGTCAAGTCGATTCCAACTCATAGCAACCCTCTAGGTCAGAGTAGAACTGCCCCATAGAGTTTCCAAGGAGCACCTGGTAGAGTCAAACTGCCAACACTTTGGTTAGCAGCCGTAGCACCAGGGTTTGTGTAGCATTGGGAAAATTACTTCTCCTGTAGCTCAGTTTCCTTATTTATTAATTAAAATATTTTTCTGTATTGCCTTCTCAGGACTTCATCTCATTTGAGGGATACAGTGGCTCTATTCCAGACTAAATAATTATATTCTGTGTCTACAGTGTTTTCTTAATCTGCTGGCCAAATAGCTATAATCAAAATAACATAATCCTCCATAGCTTGTGCCTGGTGAACCTGGAGGTTTCCAATGATTCCACACTTCTTCACTAAGTGCTTAAAAATCATCTGTCTTGCAGACCTATGATGTTGTTGAAGGGTTGATATACAAGTTATTAATCTGTTTTTTTTTTAACTATGTCTATTAAAAAAAAAATTCTGAGTGACCACATCTATTTCCATAATTTTTGAAAATTTTCCAGCTTTTAATTGCAAACACTTTTATTTAACAATGAAATATTATTCAGCTCTTGACTTGAACCAAAGTCTATAGTTGGTACAAGTAATTGAGCCATATCCACAAAAACCTCACGGTTTAGCCGGAAAACCAAGTATCAAGGGGCTGCCTTGCTAAATTGTAGAAACTAGATTTGAATACTTCTGGAAAGGTGTTTCCATGGCTATGTTCGGGTTAATTGATTGGAAAGCTCAATCCCATTGTTTGCACTTTTGCATCTATTACTTTTGCAACTTTAGAGAAAACAAATGCATATATAACTCTACAGTGACTTAGGCTTAATAACAGTTTATGGTGGTGAAAGTGCTAAGGTGACATTAGCGATCTAAGGCTCCTCTCACGCTTTTAAACATTTTTGCCTCCATTATTCCACACTTCCTTCAGAAAATTACCCAGATATTCAGATGACAATTTTCTCAAGTTACCTCCACCTTTTGTTTTCTCTTTCCTTTACAGGAAGACCCACTACATTATATGAGACAATGGGGAAAGCTGAAATATGGCTCATTCGAACCTATTGGGATTTTGAATTTCCACGCCCTCTCTTGCCACATTTTGACTTTGTTGGAGGGCTCCACTGCAAACCTGCCGATCCCTTGCCTAAGGTAAACTTATTACTGTTGGTTTTGCAGTTGAAACGATTCTGTTCTTCATTCAGAATGTTTGACTAAGTAGGAAAGATGTGGGACGTGGGGTAATGTGACCTACTAATTAGAAATTCATGTGTTTCCATGTCACCAAAAAGTATCTGAATATTGTTATCCTGAGAAAATTAAGTGATATAGCTGTGTGACTTTGATACTCCAAAAACCCAACCCAGTGCCATCAAGTTGATTCCGACTCATAGCGACCCTATAGAACAGAGTAGAACTGCCGCATAGAGTTTCCAAAGAGCGCCTGGCGGATTCGAACTGCCAGCCCTTTGGTTAGCAGCTGTAGCACTTAACCACTACACCACCAGGGTTTCTGACTTTGATATTCGGGTCTGATAAATTAAAGCCTTCATTTTCAACATGTAAGAAATTATCAATCATTCATTCAAAGAATATTTTTAGAGTGACTACAATTATCCAGGTGAACTAGGTGCTGGTTCGATATACAGACAAACTAAGCAGACATGGTTTCTGTCCAATTCTGTTGCCCCATCCCTCACACACACACACACACCTTATACTCTAGTTGGAAAAATAAAGTGTGAAAAAATGGTATAATAGGGAAAGACCACAATGCAAAGGGAACACCCGGCAGCGATCACAGAAAGTAACCCAGACTCATTGATAACTAAGGTAAAGGGTGTGCAGAAATAGGTAGAGGAGGAGAAGGAAAAAGAAAGACAAAATGAGAACAGCAAGAATAGTAATGGCAGTCCATAAGACCTTCTATCCCATCAGGAAAAGGAGGAGTAATGAGGCAGATGATGCAGGAGAGGATAGTTGGAGACAAAAGGAGTTTGAAACATCTATTAACGGCATGTGGAGCCAATGGAAAGAGTTGCAGTTACTGGACTGAACTGTGAAGGAGCAAGACCATGCAATGACAGACCCCTCAGAAGGTTGTTGCAGGAGATCAGGCACCAGATGATGAAAAACTAGACTAGAATGTTCATAGAATGAGGACTGTTCCTATTATACTACAAACCCCATATAGTGGTTGTATGGAAGATATTAGTCACTGCATATAAAACACTTAAACTGTCTCTGGCATAAGGTAAGTAATCCAAAAGTAATATTAACCATAATAACTATTGCTATTTTTTACTATTACAAATACTATCAATCATTTCACCTGTGTCAGGCACGTTAGATACAGTTCTAATTTAATAGGAACTGGTTTTCCAACACATCAACATTATATTCTCTGGCAAAGTCCTAAAGAACACATATTCTGTGGAGTTTTTCAAAGTGGATGTATATCTATTGGCAAACGCATGAAGTAGGTTGAAATGCTTAAATTTTGTTGTAAGGATTCAGGCTCTTCTCCAGTATTGTAGCTTAGAGGAAGATCATTCCTCAACAATGTAAATCGGTGAAATCAAACAGATGCTGCCAACAACATTTGCAACCAACCCAAATTTTACTGGCTTTACAGTAGCCTTGATTTACAGCACTGAAACCATTCATCATTTCAAACCCCAGAGTTTTACCTCTTTGAGAATAAAAGGAATGGTTTAGCCTATCTATCAGAGGAAGTGTTTTCTACCATACATCAACCCTATAGGAAACCTCAGGAAAACATCTTGTATTAAAAATAAAAATTAAAAAACTGTTGTGGTCGAATCAATTCCAACTGATAGTGGCCCTATAAGACAAAGTAGAACTACCCCATAGGGTTTCCAAGCAGTGGCCGGTGGATTCAAACTGCTGACCTCTTGCTTAGTAGCCGAACACTTAACCACTGCAGCATCCAGGCTCCCCTTTGAGTATACGGTTATCTATATCATTAAAAAAAAAAAAAAAAGCTGCCTGAAAAAAATGAACAAAGAAAATGTATTCTGTGCATATAACAAGGACAGTAAATCCTGTATACATGACAAAGATAAAATAATTTCTACCAATTTTATCTAAAAATTCCCTTAGTTTGAAATAATTCTGTCAATATATAGGATAATATTCCTTATTGAGGATAGCAACAATCAAATATATTTTTAATTAATATTACACCTTTAAGACATAAATAAAAAACAAGCATTCTTTATCGCACTAGTATATAATCTTTAAGACATCAATTTTGTCAACCTTCTGTTGGCAGCAACATAAAACTGAGATCCTATTCGAGGACTAAAACTCAATATTTATTTAGAGTGCAAATTGTTTAGGCTATATAAAATATTTTTCATAGGGTCCAAAAGCTGCTGTAAGATTAATGAACGTTTTATGCAATCTAACCTTATTCATGAAAGATTTTCCCATTCGCATTAAGGAAAAATCACAGTCTTAGGAGGAGGAGGAAAAGGAGAAGGAATAACAGTATAATAGTTAAAATAACTTGTTTAGACTAATTGTTATTTACATTGCAGAAACAAGGTGAATCCAACTCAATGACTGTGAAGATTTATCCTTTATTATAAAAAGTGATTTCTCCCCCCCCCCATATTACTTGCTTTTCTATTAATTATTAGACTCTCGGATAATTTCTGACTTTAAAAAAAAAAAAAGCCCTTGGCAAAAAGCATCAAAAGATAAAAAATCCTTACACTCTTTGACCTCATAATATACTCATATGAACGTACACGGAGAAAAAGAAAATCAAGATGTGTAGCATCAATATTCATGGCAGTTCTATTTAAAAAGTAAACATTGAAAGTGATCTAAATTCCAGCATCAACGAGAGGTTAAATAATAATATGTGTATCCACACCATTACAATCATTTCATCAAAGAATGCTTAATCACACAAAATCAATCATTATACTAGTTGGGAAACGTGGGGTAAAATGATAAACATAATATGATGACAAATTTCTTGTAGAAAAAAATAGTGTACCCTGGGATTACAGTTTTCTAAATATAAGTCATATATATACATCTCAGCATATGAACAGGGTAAACGCTAGAATGAAAGCATACAGATTTTAAAAACTTTCGGGACATGAAGTGTGGGTGAATCTTACTTTCTCTTTTATAATTTTCATACTTTTCCAAAATTTCTTACAGTGAGCTTGCACTATTTCATAAAGACGTCACAGAATAGGAACTAACCAGTCCACATCAGTGATTAATCTATAAAGAAAGATTGTATTACTATAATAGTATCCAGGTCCGTCTTCCACAGCAAAGATAAAGGAGGTGTTGGATCAACCGTTTGACCAACGACTCTAAACAAGATTACTTTAAATCCTGCTGTGAGCCGCTGGAATCATACAGAAAACCTGGTTGCACTATGTGATTCATAGGAGCTGTACCAAACCAAAAACCCGTTGCTGTCCAGTGGATTCCGACTCATAGCAACCCTATAGGACAGAGTAGAACTGCCCCCACAGAATTTCCAAGGAGCACCTGATGGATTCAAACTGCCGACCTTTTGGTTAGCAGCTGAAGCACTTAACCACTACACCACCAGGGCTTCCAGGAGTTGTACACTGAGCCTTATATTGAAACTGGCTTCAACAGGTTAAAATTACACTTTTGATGAAAGCTCTGAGTAGCACATAGTCTGCACAGTGGGGTTTGGAATATATTTTCTTTCTTTTGCTTTTCTATAAAAGCGGTGAAGGAGTTTGAGAAGTTTTATGCCAATGATATTAGGTTCAGAAAGTATAGTTTTTATGTTGGAAGGGGTCAGTCATTATTTTATAGTAAAAAAAAAAAAGAACTAATAATGAATTTAAGACAGAAGGAATGAAAAAGAAAAAGTTAAGTATATAGTTTTGGCAAGATATCCAGGAAACTTTTGATTCTGCATTTTCTTTTTATTTGGTGGCAGGGTGCATTCATTAAGGAATGTGAAGTTATCCTAATAGAGCAATTAATTTAGTAAAAAATAATGCAAGGATCAGGGAACACAAGTCAAAAAATTCTCAAACAAATCCACACGAACACATCTTCACCAGGAACTTTATACAGTACGAAGTGAGCTTCTGAAGAGGATGGCCAGATCCCAGCTGGAGAGAGGCCTGGCATACCTCTCCCACTGGGGAGAGAGTGCTCCCCTCAGGACACAGCGAGGTGATGATAAGGGTCCCTCACATTCTACAAGTGCATGGTTCATACTATGACTTCAGGGCAAGAAGTATCATAAGCGAGAAGCCCAGAGATAAGGACATTCTAGTATGTAATAAAAAAAAAAAAAAGTAATAACGAATGTATATTTAAGGATTCCAAATCGAAATCTTATGACTATTTCACAGAAATCTCAAACCCAAAGTTTTTTTTGAATGTTAGAGGATCTTAATCTCTGTTCCTTAAGGGGTATTTTAGGGGAATATTTAGAGAACTATGAGAAAGTTTAAGGTGTGACATAAAGGATAACATAACAGAAAAATATATAGAATTATCCCCAACATAAGTAATTTTTCCTTAGTGTTCATAGTCAAGAAGTAAAACACTAATGACTCACAACTGAAAAAAACTCTCCAGAAAACCTACTGAAATAAACATACGTGATTTAGTAGAACTGTAGCCAACCAGCTGCTTCTGACTCATGGTGACCCCATGTGTATCAGAGTAGAACTGTGCTCCACAGGGTTTTCATTAGTTGATTTTTCAGAAATAGAGCATTGTGCTTTTCTTTTGGAGCGCCTCTACGTGGACTTGAACTTCCAACCTTTTGGTTAGTAGCCAAGCACAGTAATCATTTGCACTGTGCTGGGACTCCAGTAGAAATACAACTATACAGAATTAAAGCTGAGTTAAGATCCTGCTGTGGTGCCGATTAGTAATTAATAATTGTAAATGAAGAATGAGGGTCCCTCTCACTACTGTCTAATGGTTTAATTTCATATGTTACTTATACCACACATACATACATACGTTTACACAAACATAGGTAATAGAGGCCATAGATCTCATATCACACATCAATTTCCAAAGGAACTGACTGACAAGTTTTGTTAAAAAGCAGACAATATTCCAGTAATTTTCTCTCTATCAATATTTGAAGATCTCTGGGTGGTGCAAACCTAATAATCAAAAAGTTGGTGGCTCTAATCTACCCAATGGTGCCACAGAAGAAAGGCCTGGAGATCTGTTTCCATAAACTTTACAGCCAAAAAAAAACCCTTTGGAGCTCAAGTTCTACTCCGCAACACATGTAGTTCTCAAGAGCCAGAATCACCTCTATGGCAACAGGTTTGATTTTGGATGTCAGTGCTTGATTTTCTCCCTTAAGTTGTTTGTGCCCAAATCTTTACACATTGTTCCACATTTTGTTGCTGTTTCATGATGAGGTAAATCCTTTCTTCACAGGAAATAGAAGAGTTCGTTCAGAGCTCTGGAAAACACGGTGTTGTGGTGTTTACTCTTGGGTCAATGGTCAGTAATACCACAGAAGAAAGGGCCCATATGATTGCATCAGCCCTTGCCCAGATTCCGCAAAAGGTAGATAAAGTGTCTTCATTGTGAGTTAACATTCACTAGTCTATTCAATTCTGTAAAGGTCTAATTATGGATATTTTCTGCAGGAAGATAAAATATTATGAAAGCTTCAATTTATCTCAAAATACAGTTTGAAAAAAAAATGTGTTAAATTTCAAAATAAGGTATTTTTAATTGATAACTACTTTAGCATTAACATTTTGATGAGAAATACATATATTTAATAATGGCGGTGTGAAGTTTTGGCATTATTACGATGTTGTAGCCAGGTATACAGGAATCACTGAATTCTGTCCTGTCATTTGCTCTTCTTTCTTTCAGGATTCCTGCGGGAACTATACTCACTGCAGACGTTATCAGGAAGGAATGAAATTTTAATTAGGCAGTTAGGAGAAGGCTAGATCAGATGGGAAAGTAAAAACATATTTCACAGAACCACAAGTTCTGGAACAAGTGAACATAAGTGAGCTCCCTTCCATGTCATTCAAAAATAATAAAAATAAAAAGGAAGAAAGGGGTTAAAAGGGAATTTAGAGATGAGAGACAATATAATAAAGAAAAGAAAAGAAATATCGTATTGTCTCTCATTAGGAATTCACTACCATTTTTTGCACTAGAATTATGGCGGCCTAACAGTCACTATTTTTTTAACAGTCACTATAGGATTGCTATGAGTTGGAATCGACTCAAAGGCACTGTGTTTGGTTTTGGTTTTGAACAGTTGAATTTGTCATTGCTAATCTCCGATGGGTGAAGCATTGTAATAGCATTCCATACCCGATGAAATATGAAAATAAATTCATTTAACATGGGTTTTCCTATTTACTTCACTCTTTGTAGTTCTGATTTCCCAGCATCTCTTGTCCTTATTTCATCTGTCATCCTCTAGATGCTCTTTAAATCTCTTCAGAATTCTAATTTACTATAACTTTACAGTTCTATTCATGGAATAAATATTTTTTTCACCTTAATAGGTGCTGTGGCGATTTGATGGCAAGAAACCAGACACTTTAGGACCCAATACTCGACTCTATAAGTGGATCCCCCAGAATGACCTTCTTGGTAAGATTAGAGAAGCAATACTAAAAATATGAGTAACAGCCAATCAGAGGGATAATAGTTCAACAGAAAACCAATTGTTGAGCATTTCTTGCTGAAAAACTCAAAAATAAAGTATAAGTTCTTTATATTTATTTTCTAATTCTAGGGGAAAAAAAGATGAAATGTAATAATTGACATTTTACTATATACATAAGGTCATAATCCTTATGGCCAGAATCAAGGTATCTGTATTTCAGGTGTAAGCACCTCTCATTTGATTTTTTAATACCTCCTGGATCATCTATCTCCTAAGACTCCCACCTCATATCTATCCTTTCCATGGTTGGAGAGGTATTTCAAATGCAGATGAAAAATAACTGCCCCTTCTTTAGAACCACCGAGTTCATTCTTTATACTTCCTATTTATCATTTTATTTCTAAGAATTATAATGAATAATTTTGCTAAATCTCACCCATTCCTAGGTCATCCAAAGACCAAAGCTTTTATAACTCATGGTGGAACCAATGGCATCTATGAGGCTATCTACCACGGGGTCCCTATGGTGGGCATTCCCTTGTTTGCCGATCAGCCTGATAACATTGCTCGTGTGAAGGCCAAGGGGGCAGCAGTGAGCCTGGACATGAACACAATGACAAGTGCAGATTTGCTCAATGCTTTGAAGACAGTCATCAATGACCCATCGTAGGTGTTAACAATAAGTTTTGTTTGTTCGTTTCTTTGTTTTTTGTTGATGTTGGGGGAATGATTTGTCAGAGATTTGAGGCTAATGGGGAAGTTTTGAAACAGCCAATCAGGAAAATGAGAGAAATCTCTGATGTTTGAAATGTAAGAATTAAAAGATGAGAACAAAATTGAATTAGGGACAATGAATGTTTTAACAATACTACCCTGCACAGTTCTGTGACTTTCAGCATGAAACTCATTAAATGTTTTAAACTCTTCTAAAATGGTTTATTTATAGTAAATCAGTATGACATGCTGCTGTTGCTGTTAAATGCCATCAAGTTAGTTCCAGCTAATACCAACTCTATGTACAATGGAATGAAACACTGCCCTATCCTGTATCATCCTCACAATCATTCTGTTTGAGCCCGGTGTTGAAGTCACTGTGTCAGTACATCTGATATCCTTCTCAACGGACTGGTTCATCCTGATAACCTGTCCAATGTATGCGACACGAAGTCTCAACATACATCCTTCTGAGGAGAATTCTTGCTGTATTTCTTCCAAGACAAATTTGTTTGTTCTTCTGACGCTCTGTGGTATATTCAATATTCTTGGCCAATACCATAATTCAAAAGCATCAATTCTTCTTTGGTCTTCCTTATTCATTGTCCAGCTTTCGCATGAATACGAGGTGATTGAAAATTCCTTGGCTTGAGGGAGGCACAACTTAATCCTCCAAGCGACATCTATGCTTTTTGACACTTTAAAGAGGTCTTTTACAGCAGCTTTGCCCAATGCAATAAGTCATGTGATTTCTCGACTGCTGCTTCCACGGGCATTGATTATGAACCCAGGTAAAATGAAATCTTTGACAACTTCAGTATTTTCTCCATTCATCCTGATGTTGCTTATTGGACCAGTTGTGAGGATTTTTGTTTTCTTGATATTGAGGTGTTATTCATATTAAAGACAGTAGCTTTGATTTTCATCAGTTGGAATGTTCCTGTTCTAACGTCAAAATTACTGAAACTATCAGGGGACATCTAGGTCAACTGGCATAACAAAGTGTATTAAGAAAATGCTCTGTATCCCACTTTCGAGAGTGGCGTCTGGGGTCTTAAAAGCTAGCAAGCGGCTGTCTAAGATGCATCAATTGGTCTCAACCCACCTGGTGCAAAGGAGAATGAAGAACACCAAAGACACAAGAAAAATATGAGCCCAAGAGACAGAAAGGGCCACATAAACCAGAGACTCCATCAGCCTGAGACCAAAAAAACTAGATGGTGTCCGGCTACCACCAATGACTGCCCTGACAGGGAACACAACAGAGAATCTCTGATGGAACAGGAGAAAAGTGGGATGCAGACCTCAAATTCTAGTAAAAAGACCAGACTTAATGGTCTGACTGAGATTGGAGGGCCCCAGAGATCATGGCCTGGGACTCTCTGTTAGCCCAAAGCTAAAACCATTCCAGAAGCCAACTCCTCAGGCAAAGATTAGACTAGACTAGTTTTTATAAGACATAAAATGATACTGGTGAGGATTCTGCTTCTTAGCTCAGGTAGACACTATGTGGGCAGCTCCTGTCTGGAGGTGAGATGAGAAGACAGAGGGGGACAGGAGCTGGTTGAATGGACATGGAAAATATGGGGTGGAGAGAAGAAGTATGCTGTCACATTGTAGGCAAAGCAACTATGGTCACATAACAATGTGTGTATAAATTTTTTGTATGAGAAACTGACTTGAATTGTAAACTTTCACTTAAAGCACAGTTAAAAAAAACTCAAAAAAAAAATTCTGAAACTAGAAATGTGTGGTGTCCAATTATCTTAAGACATACATGGATTTCAATTGTATGATTACTGCTATTATTATCATAATTATTATGTATATATTTTCATCTTTTGGTTTATAATGACTTTAAGAGAAAGTAAAATATTTTATCTGAGAATATATTGATAATAATAGTACAGTGGACACTTACATTTTAAAAGCAGTGATATTTTAATTTTAGTACACCTATGGCTCATTCTAAATGATTTCCATGTAAAGCAAATTTAATTTTTTTTATTACTTTAAAAGGAATATACCTTTCATTTGATGAGTGCATGTAAGGCATATCTCTCTAGTATAGATGTCTTCATACACCTTTTAATTTTTAATAAATACAATGATGATGTTGAAAATGATAGTTCATTTATTAGCTTATGAGTATTGAATGCTTATCACATGCTTGGCAGTGTCTAAATTCTTCACTTGTATGATGTGACTTCTTCATTATATTCTTTACTATATTGCAAAAATGTTTTAGGAGTAGTGCCTTCCTCTTAAAAACTGAGCCCTCCCACTGAGTTTTTTAAATAGCAGGGAGAGAAGTTACCTCCACTGCTGTTGCTACAGTGCCATACTATAGCACTTTGGGATTCAGAGTTCATAAGCAATATGCCTTCATTCACTCTTCTTCTTCCTTGACCATAATAATTTTTAAGAGAAAAAAACAAATAAAACTACAATGCCTTGAAGTGCAATACTGAGCACTCTCCAGGTTCTAAAATAACAATACTAACGAGAACAACAACAATAATAATTGCAAACATTTTCTGACAGTCTACTACATGATAGGAACAATTTTAAGTATTCTAAGACTCAATCCATTATCCCTTGCAATAATCAGATAAAAAGGCATTATTCCCATTCATTCCATTTTAAGAAAGAGAAAACTGAGGCATACAGAAAAAATAACTTGCCCAAAGAAGACAGCAATTAAATGTCAGAATCAGGATTCAAACCAAGACAATCCACTTTCACACTTTTAACTACTCAATCACTGACATAAGGTCAATACCAATTCCTGGCCAACACCAATAGCTGAGCAGCCTTGTCTGGACATGTTACTGGACTTCATCATGAACGTGCCTTCTACTTCTGGATAAGAGTAGTATTTTGAACTTTGTACACCATGTGCATTAACAATGTCATAACAAATAATTAAAACTCTGTACATTCAAATGTTTTTCATTCTTTTTTTCCTTTTTCTGTTTTTGCCTTCAGGACTTGGATCATTCCATTCTCCATCCTAAATGTACATGTCCTCTCCTAACATCTTTCTTTACATCTTGAAATTCTATGCACTCAACAAATTCAAGCCCTTAAACTAAAATCTCTATCATCATCTCAGAGGAAAATCATATATTTTTCTTTCGATTTTATGTGGCACTCATTTTTACCATCTGCATGAAAATTTTACTTATTTTACTTTTCTGGTTTATTCTCTAAGTTGATGTCTATTTGATTTTTCTTCAGCTATAAAGAGAATGCTGTGAGGTTATCAGCCATTCATCATGATCAGCCTGTTAAGCCCCTGGATCGAGCCATCTTCTGGGTCGAGTTTGTCATGCGCCACAAAGGAGCCAAGCACCTTCGCCCAGCCTCCCTCAGCCTCACCTGGTACCAGTACCACTCTTTGGATGTGATTGGATTTCTATTGGCTTGTGTGGCGATTGCTACTTTTCTTGTCATAAGATGTTGCTTGTTTGGTTATCAAATGTTTTATAAGGCAGGAAAGAAGAAAAAGAGGGAATAGGCCTCTTTAAGACCTAAGACTAATACGCATGACAAGTGAGAGTATTACATTTAATTCAGCCATTGTGGTTCAAGTTGTGGGAAGATTCTCTCCCACTTTTTGCAAGAATGGGCCTTTTCTGATTTCCCCAATATTTTAGTTAAATGCAGTGGTGTTAGTTAATCCATTTTTCCCTAAGGAGGAATAATCCTGTGTGTTTTTTGATAAACTCCTCCTCAATATTCCTCTTGAAATGGGCAGTTCCTTTCACCAGATGAATTATATTAAAGGATTTATTCTCATTTTGTAAATCCTGAAAAAATTCTATTTTGTTGTTGACTTATGTATAATATCATAACTGGGAAACATAATGAAACTCACTGGAGCCTTAACCTGTGGATTTGAAAAGATCAGGAAGCCGATGTTGCCATTGTGCATTTTCTAAATAATATACAGTCATATGAAATATATGTATCCCTCATGAAATATAAAGCATTTCTTCATGAAATTTTTCTTTCTTTCAGAAATTCTGAGTGGTTTTAGCTAGCTCCCTACCTGAAATTATGGAATCCTGCAAAGTCCTTGGTAAAAAAAGACTAAAGATATTTTCTACACCAGTCTTGAGTATACTTGAGTTATTGCTCTCCCTTTATTGAATGGCCCTTTGTAATTGAATAGTAAGACACAAAATAAAAGCAAAGAGTAATTTCCTCGATTAGGAATGATATGTGGGGTCCAACAGGTTTAGTCCAATGTCTCTGGATATAATGTAAAAAGATCCTGCAATAAGACCTCTCATTTTGGGCCTTAACTTGTCAATTCACATACTTTAATACCTAGACATATATGATATGAAGACCAGAATTCTATATAAATCGTTTTTGTTGATTCTTCCCTCCATCACATAGAAAAAGCAAAGTGCAGATAGAATAAACAGCCAAATTTTGTCATGTGCAACAATTTTTAAAGCCTATGCTTTAGAAAGCATTTGAAAGGGCAAAAAGGTCTCCAATTTTGTCTTTGAATATCAATAATCAGAACATTTGAAGGCAGAACAAATCACAGACAAGAAAGAAACCATTTCTTTGCATGTTCTTCTGCCTGATAAGAGACAGTTTAAACACTTAGAAAGAAGAAAAACCAAAGCCAAACCAAACCCACTGCCTTCGAGTCGATTCCGACTCATAGTGACCCTATAGGAGAGAGTAGAAACGCCCCCACAGAGTTTCCAAAGAGCAGCTGGCGGATTCAAACCGCCGACCTCTCAGTTAGCAGCCGTAGTACTTAACCACTACACCACCAAAAAGGCACCCGGAAATTTTTTTTCTTTTTTTTTTTTTTAATTGTACTTTAAGTGAAAGTATACAAATCAAGTCAGTCTCTTACACAAAAATTTACACAGACCTTGCTATGTACTCCTAGTTCCTCTCACCCTAATGAGACAGCACACTCCTTCTATCCACCCTGTATTCCCCGTGTCCACTCAGCCAGTTCCTGTCCACCTCTGCCTTCTCATCTCCCCTCCAGACAAGAGCTGCTCATATAGTCTCACATGTCTACTTGAGCCAAGAAGCTCACTCCTCACCAGTATCATTTTCTATCGTATACTCCAGTCCAATCGCTGTCTAAAGAGTTGGCTTTGGGAATGATTCCAGTCTTGGGCTAACAGAAAGTCTGGAATCCTTCTAGTCTCAGTCAGACCATTAAGTCTGGTCTTTTTACAAGAATTTGGGGTCTGCATCCCACTGTTCTCTTGTTCCAGCAGGGGTTCCCTGTTGTGTTCCCGGTCAAGGAAGTCATCAGCTGTGGCCAGGCACCATCTCATTCTTCTGGTCTCAGGCTGATGTAGTCTATGATTATGCGGCCCTTTCTGTCTCTTGGGCTCATAATTATCTTGTGTCTTTGGTGTTCTTCATTCTCCTTTGCACCAGGTGGGTTCAGACCAATTGATGTATCTAAGATGGCCGCTTGCTAGCATTTAAGACCCTAGACACCACTTTCTAAAGTGGGATGCAGAATATTTTCTTAATAGATTTTATTATGTCAATTGACCTAGATGTCCCCTGAGATCACGGTCCCCAGACTGCCGCCCCGTTACTCTGGTCTTTCAAGCATTCGGTTTATTCAGGAAACTTCTTTGCTTTTGCTTTAGTCCAGTTGTGCCAACCTCTCCTGTATTGTGTGTTGTCTTTCCCTTCACCTAAAATAGTTCTTGTCCACTAACTAATTAGTGAATACCCCTCTCCCTCTCTCCCTCCCTCCCCGCCCTTGTAACCATCAAAGAATATTTTCTTCTCTGTTTAAACTATTTCTTGAGTTCTTGTAATAGTGGTCTCATATGGTATGTGTCCTTTTGCAACTGACTAATTTCACTCAGCATAATGCCTTCCAGGTTCTTCCACGTTATGAAATGTTTCACAGATTCATCACTATTCTTAATCGATGCACAGAATTCCATTGCGTGAATATACCATAAATTATCCATTCTTCGGTTGATGGGCACCTTGGTTGCTTCCATCTTTTTGCTGTTGCAAACAGTGCTGCAGTGAACACGGGTGTGCATATATCTGTTCGTGTGAAGGCTCTTATTTCTCTAGTATATATTTAAAGGACTGGGATTGAGGAATCATATGGTAGTTCTATTTCTAGCTTTTTTAAGGAACCGCCAAATCGATTTCCAAAGTGGCTGTACCATTTTACATTCTTACCAGCAGTGTATAAGTGTTCCAGTCTCTCTACAACCTCTCCAACATTTATTATTTTTATTTATTTATTTATTGGATTAATGCCAGCCTTGTTGAAGTGAGATGGTATCTCATTGTAGCTTTGATTTGCATTTTTCTAATGGCTAATGATCGTGAGCATTTCCTCATGTATCTGTTAGCTGCTTGAATGTCTTCTTTGGTAAAGTGCCTGTTCATCTCCTTTGCCCATTTTTTAATTGAGTTATTTGTCTTTTTGTTGTCGAGTTTTTGGAGTATCATGTAGATTTTAGAGATCAGACACTGATTGGAAATGTCGTAGCTAAAAACTTTTTCCTAGGAGGCGGGGCCAAGATGGCGGACTAGGTAGACGCTACCTCGGATCCCTCTTGCAACAAAGACTCGGAAAAACAAGTGAATCGATCACATACATAACAATCTACGAACCCTGAACAACAAACACAGATTTAGAGACGGAGAACGAACAAATAAGGGGAAGCAACGAATGTTTTCAGAGCCCGGAGCCAGCGTACAAGTCAGGAGGCTTCATTAACATCCGAATTGCCTGAGGCAGAGGGAGAACTCTGACAGGGATCTGACTAAATTTTTTTTTTTAGCCGATTTTCTGGAAAAACTAGTTTCCCAGTGATGGCTCGGAGACAGCAGTCCATATCAAACCACATAAAGAAGCAGACCATGACAGCTTCTCCAAGCCCCCAAACAAAAGAATCAAAATCTTTCCCAAATGAAGATACAATCCTGGAATTATCAGATACAGAATATAAAAAACTAATTTACAGAACGCTTCAAGACATCACAAACGAAATAAGGCAAACTGCAGAAAAAGCCAAGGAACACACTGATAAAACTGTTGAAGAACTCAGAAAGATTATAAAAGAACATAGTGGAAAAATTAATAAGTTGCAAGAATCCATAGAGAGACAGCATGTAGAAATCCAAAAGATTAACAATAAAATTACAGAATTAGACAAAGCAATAGGAAGTCAGAGGAGCAGACTCGAGCAATTAAAATGCAGACTGGGACATCTGGAGGACCAGGGAATCAACACCAACATAGCTGAAAAAAAAAACCAGATAAAAGAATTTAAAAAAATGAAGAAACCCTAAGAATCATGTGGGACTCTATCAAGAAGGATAACTTGAGAGTGATTGGAGTCCCAGAACAGGGAGGGGGGACAGAAAACACAGAGAAAATAGTTGAAGAACTCCTGACACAAAACTTCCCTGACATCATGAAAGACGAAAGAATATCCATCCAAGATGCTCATCGAACCCCATTTAAGATTGATCCAACAAGAAAAACACCAAGACATATTATCATCAAACTCGCCAAAACCAAAGATAAACAGAAAATTTTAAAAGCAGCCAGGGAGAAAAGAAAGGTTTCCTTCAAGGGAGAATCAATAAGAATAAGTTCAGACTACTCAGCAGAAACCATGCAGGCAAGAAGGGAATGGGACGACATATACAGAGCACTGAAGGAGAAAAACTGCCAGCCAAGGATCATATATCCAGCAAAACTCTCTCTAAAATATGAAGGCGAAATTAAGATATTTACAGATAAACACAAGTTTAGAGACTTTGCAAAAACCAAACCAAAGCTACAAGAAATACTAAAGGATATTGTTTGGTCAGAAAACCAATAACATCAGATATCAGCACAACACAAGGTCACAAAACAGAACGTCCTGATATCAACTCAAATAGGGAAATCACAAAAACAAACAAATTCAGATTAATTAAAAAAAAAAATACACATAACAGGGAATCATGGAAGTCAATAGGTAAAAGATCACAATAATCAAAAAGAGGGACTAAATACAGGAGGCATTGAACTGCCAGATGGAGAGTGATACAAGGCGATATAGAACAATACAAGTTAGGTTTTTACTTAGAAAAATAGGGGTAAATAATAAGGTAACCACAAAAAGGTATAACAACTCCATAACTCAAGATAAAAGCCAAGAAAAACGTAACGACTCAACTAACATAAAGTCAAACACTATGAAAATGAGGATCTCACAATTTACTAAGAAAAACGTCTCAGCACAAAAAAGTATGTGGAAAAATGAAATTGTCAACAACACACATAAAAAGGCATCAAAATGACAACACTAAACACTTATCTATAATTACGCTGAATGTAAATGCACTAAATGCACCAATAAAGAGACAGAGAGTCACAGACTGGATAAAGAAACACGATCCGTCTATATGCTGCCTACAAGAGACACACCTTAGACTTAGAGACACAAACAAACTAAAACTCAAAGGATGGAAAAAAATATATCAAGCAAACAATAAGCAAAAAAGAAGAGGAGTAGCAATATTAATTTCTGACAAAATAGACTTTAGACTTAAATCCACCACAAAGGATAAAGATGGACACTATATAATGATAAAAGGGACAACTGATCAGGAAGACAGAACCATATTAAATATTTATGCACCCAATGACAGGGCTGCAAGATACATAAATCAAATTTTAACAGAACTGAAAAGTGAGATAGACACCTCCACAATTATAGTAGGAGACTTCAACACACCACTTTCAGAGAAGGACAGGACATCCAGTAAGAAGCTCAATAGACACACAGAAGACCTACTTACAACAATCAACCAACTTGACCTCATTGACTTATATAGAACTCTCCACCCAACTGCTGCAAAGTATATTTTTGTTTCTAGCGCACATGGAACATTCTCTAGAATAGACCACATATTAGGTCATAAAACAAACCTTTGCAGAGTCCAAAACATCGAAATATTACAAAGCATCTTCTCAGACCACGAGGCAATAAAACTAGAAATCAATAACAGAAAAACTAGGGAAAAGAAATCAAATACTTGGAAAATGAACAATACCCTCCTGAAAAAAGACTGGATTATAGAAGACATCAAGGAGGGAATAAGGAAATTCATAGAATGCAACGAGAATGAAAATACTTGCTATCAAAACCTCTGGCACACAGCAAAAGCAGTGCTCAGAGGCCAATTTATATCGATAAATGCACACATACAAAAAGAAGAAAGAGCCAAAATCAGAGAACTGTCCCTACAACTTGAACAAATAGAAAGTGAGCAACAAAAGAATCCATCAGGCACCAGAAGAAAACAAATAATAAAAATTAGAGCTGAACTAAATGAATTAGAGAACAGAAAAACAATTGAAAGAATTAACAAAGCCAAAAGGTGGTTCTTTGAAAAAATTAACAAAATTGATAAACCATTGGCTAGACTGACTAAAGAAATACAGGAAAGGAAACAAATAACCCGAATAAGAAACGAGAAGGACCACATCACAACAGAACCAAATGAAATTAAAAGAATCATTTCAGAATATTATGAAAAATTGTACTCTAACAAATTTGAAAACCTAGAAGAAATGGATGAATTCCTGGAAAAACACTACCTACCTAAACTAACACATTCAGAAGTAGAACAACTAAATAGACCCATGACAAAAAAAGAGATTGAAACCGTAATCAAAAAACTCCCAACAAAAAAAAGCCCTGGCCCGGATGGCTTCACTGCAGAGTTCTACCAAACTTTCAGAGAAGAGTTAACACCACTACTACTAAAGGTATTTCAAAGCATAGAAAATGACGGAATACTACCCAACTCATTCTGTGAAGCCACCATCTCCCTGATACCAAAACCAGGTAAAGACATTACAAAAAAACAAAATTATAGATCTATATCCTTCACGAACATAGATGCAAAAATCCTCAACAAAATTCTAGCCAATAGAATCCAACAACACATCAAAAAAATAATTCACCATGATCAAGTGGGATTTATACCAGGTATGCAAGGCTGGTTTAATATCAGAAAAACCATTAATGTAATCCATCACATAAATAAAACAAAAGACAAAAACCACATGATCTTATCAATTGATGCAAAAAAGGCATTTGACAAAGGCCAACACCCATTTATGATAAAAACTCTTACCAAAATAGGAATTGAAGGAAAATTCCTCAACATAATAAAGGGCATCTATACAAAGCCAACAGCCAATATCACTCTAAATGGAGAGAGCCTGAAAGCATTTCCCTTGAGAACGGGAACCAGACAAGGATGCCCTTTATCACCGCTCTTATTCAACATCGTGCTTTACGTCCTAGCCAGGGAAATTAGGCTAGACAAAGAAATAAAAGGTATCCGGATTGGCAAGGAGGAAGTAAAGTTATCACTATTTGCAGATGACATGATCTTATACATAGAAAACCCTAAGGAATCCTCCAGAAAACTACTGAAACTAATAGAAGAGTTTGGCAGAGTCTCAGATTATAAGATAAACATACAAAAATCACTTGGATTCCTCTACATCAACAAAAAGAACATCGAAGAGGAAATCACCAAATCAATACCATTCCCAGTAGCCCCCAAGAAGATAAAATACTTAAGAATAAAGCTTACCAAGGATGTAAAAGACCTATACAAAGAAAACTACAAAGCTCTGCTACAAGAAATTCAACAGGACATACTTAAGTGGAAAAACATACCTTGCTCATGGATAGGAAGACTTAACATAGTAAAAATGTCTATTCTACCAAAAGCCATCTATACATATAATGCACTTCCGATCCAAATTCCAATGTCATATTTTAAGGGGATAGAGAAACAAATCACCAATTTCATATGGAAGGGAAAGAAGCCCCGGATAAGCAAAGCATTACTGAAAAAGAAGAAGAAAGTGGGAGGCCTCACTCTACCTGATTTCAGAACCTATTATACAGCCACAGTAGTCAAAACAGCCTGGTATTGGTACAACAACAGGCACATGGACCAATGTAACAGAATTGAGAACCCAGATATAAATCCATCCACGTATGAGCAGCTGATATTTGACAAAGGCCCAGTGTCAGTTAATTGGGGAAAAGATAGTCTTTTTAACACATGGTGCTGGCATAACTGGATATCCATTTGCAAAAAAATGAAACAGGACCCATACCTCACACCATGCACAAAAACTAACTCCAAGTGGATCAAAGACCTAAACATAAAGACTAAAACGACAAAGATCATGGAAGAAAAAATAGGGACAACCTTAGGAGCCCTAATACAAGGCATAAACAGAATACAAAACATTACCAAAAACGATGAAGAGAAACCCGATAACTGGGAGCTCCTAAAAATCAAACACCTATGCTCATCTAAAGACTTCACCAAAAGAGTAAAAAGACCACCTACAGACTGGGAAAGAATTTTCAGCTATGACATTTCCGACCAGCGCCTGATCTCTAAAATCTACATGATTCTGTCAAAAGTCAACCACAAAAAGACAAACAACCCAATCAAGAAGTGGGCAAAGGATATGAACACACACTTCACTAAAGAAGATATTCAGGCAGCCAACAGATACATGAGAAAATGCTCTCGATCATTAGCCATTAGATAAATGCAAATTAAAACTACATGAGATTCCATCTCACACCAACAAGGCTGGCATTAATCCAAAAAACAGAAAATAATAAATGTTGGAGAGGCTGCGGAGAGATTGGAACTCTTATACACTGCTGGTGGGAATGTCAAATGGTACAACCACTTTGGAAATCTATCTGGCGTTATCTTAAACAGTTAGAAATAAAACTACCATAAAAAAAAAAAAAATACAACCCAGAAATCCCACTTCTCGGAATATACCCTAGAGATACAAGAGCCTTCACACAAACAGACATATGCACACCCATGTTTATTGCAGCTCTGTTTACAATAGCAAAAAGCTGGAAGCAACCAAGGTGTCCATCAACGGATGAATGGGTAAATAAATTGTGGTATATTCACACAATGGAATACTACGCATCGATAAAGAACAGTGACGAATCTGTGAAACATTTCATAACATGGAGGAACCTGGAAGGCATTATGCTGAGCGAAATGAGTCAGAGGCAAAAGGACAAATCTTGTATAAAACCACTATTATAAGATCTTGAGAAATAGTAAAAACTGAGAACACATACTTTTGTGGTTACGAAGGGGGAGAGGGAGGGAGGGAGAGGGTTTTTTATTGATTAATCAGTAGATAAGAACTGCTTTAGGTGAAGGGAAAGACAACACGCAATACATGGAAGGTCAGCTCAATTGGACTGGACCAAAAGCAAAGAAGTTTCCGGGATAAAATGAATGCTTCAAAGGGCAGCGGAGCAAGGGTGGGGTCTGGGGACCATGGTTTGAGGGGACTTCTAAGTCAATTGGCAAAATAATTCTATTATGAAAACATTCTGCATCCCACTTTGAAATGTGGCGTCTGGGGTCTTAAAGGCTAACAAGCGGCCATCTAAGATGC
This sequence comes from Loxodonta africana, assembly GCF_030014295.1. Classification (NCBI taxonomy): domain Eukaryota; kingdom Metazoa; phylum Chordata; class Mammalia; order Proboscidea; family Elephantidae; genus Loxodonta; species Loxodonta africana. The sequence continues at coordinate 88,030,782 of NC_087346.1, forward strand.
ATCAATTGGTCTCAACCCACCTGGAGCAAAGGAAAATGAAGAACACCAAGGTCACATGACAACTAAGAGCCTAAGAGACAGAAAGGGCCACATGAACCAGAGACCTACATCATCCTGAGACCAGAAGAACTAGTTGGTGCCCGGCCACAATCGATGACTGCCCTGACAGGGAGCACAGCAGAGGACCCCTGAGGGAGCAGGAGATCAGTGGGATGCAGACCCCAAATTCTCATAAAAAGACCATACTTAATGGTCTGACTGAGACTAGAGGAATCCCGGCTGCCATGCTCCCCAGACCTTCTGTTGGCACAGGACAGGAACCATCCCCGAAGACAACTCATCAGACATGAAAGGGACTGGTCAGTGGGTGGGAGAGAGATGCTGATGAAGAGTGAGCTAATTATATCAGATGGACACTTGAGATTGTGTTGGCATCTCTTGTCTGGAGGGGGTATGGGAGGATAGAGAGAGAGGGAAACTGGCAAAATTGTAACGAAAGGAGAGACGGAAAGGGCTGACTCAATAGGGGGAGAGCAAAGTGGGAGTACGGAGTAAGATGTATGTAAACTTATATGTGACAGACTGATTGGATTTGTAAACGTTCACTTGAAGCTTAATAAATGTTAATAAAATAAATAAATAAATAAACTTTTTCCTACTCTGTAGGTAATCTTTTTATTCCTTTGGTGAAGTCTTTGGATGAACATAGGTGTTTAATTTTTAGGAGCTCCCAGTTATCTACTTTCTCTCCTGGTGTTTGTGCATTGTTAGTAACGTTTTGTATACTGTTCATGCCATGTATTAGGGATCCTAGCCTTATCCCTACTTTTTATTCCATGATCTTTATCATTTTAGATTTTATATTTAGGTCTTTGATCCATTTTGAGTTCGTTTTTGTGCATGGTGTGAGGTATAGATCTTGTTTCATTTTTTTGCAGATGGATATCCAGTTATGCCAGCACCATTTGTTAAAGAGACTGTCTTTTCCCCATTTAACTGAATTTGGGCCTTTGTCAAATATCAGCTGCTCATATGTGGATGGATTTACGTCTGGATTCTCAATTTTGTTCCATTGGTCTATGTATCTGTTGTTGTATTAGTACCAGGCTATTTTGACTATTATGATGGTATAAGTAGGGTGAGGACTCCCACTTTGTTCTTTTTCAGTAATGCTTTACTTATCCGGGGCCTCTTTCCATTCCATATGAAGTTGGTGATTTGTTTTTTCACCACATTAAAAAAAAATGTCATTGGAATTTGGATTAGAATTGCATTGTACCTATAGATCGTTTTTGGTAGAATAGACATTTTCACAATGTTGAGTCTTCCTATCCATGAGCAAAGTATGTTTTTCCACTTATGTAGGTCTCTTTTAGTTTCTTGCAGTAGTGCCTTGTAGTTTTCTTTGTATAGGTCTTTTTTGTCTCTGGTTAGATGTATTCCTAAGTATTTTATCTTCTTGGGAGCTACTGTAAATGATATTGATTTATGATTTCCTCTTCAACATTCTTGTTGATGGTGTAGAGGAATCCAACTGATTTTTGTATGCTTATCTTGTATTCTAATATTCTGCTGAACTCTTCTATTAGTTTCTGTAGTTTTCTTGAGGAACCTTTAGGGTTTTCTGACACCTAGAAAATCTTATAATACTTTTCTAAGTGATAATCTAGGAACCCCTGAGTGGCACAAATATTTAAGTACTCAACTGCAGTTATGGATTGAATTGTGTCCCCCTAAAATGTGCTTCAAGTTGGCTAGACCATGATTCCCAGTATTGTGTGGTTGTCCACCACTTTGTGATCTGATGTAATTACCCTATGTATTGTAAAAACTAAAAAAAAAAAATTTTTTTTAGTTTTTTTTATTGTAAATCCTAACTTCTATGATGTTAATGAGGCAGGATTAGAGGCAGTAATGTTAGCAAGGCAGGATGCAATCTACAAGATGAGGCCGTATCTTGAGTCAATCTCTTCAGATACAAAAGAAATAAGCAAGTAGAGAGGAGTAGGACCTCATACTACCAAGAAAGATGATCCAAGAGTACGTCATTTGGATCTGGGACCCCTGCACTGAGAAACTTCTAGACTCAGGGAATGATTGCTGACAAGGACCTTCTCCTAGAGCTCACACAGAGAGAAGGCTTTTCCCTGGTGCTGGCGCCCTGAATTCGGACTTCTAGCCTCCAAAACTGTGAGAATAAATTTCTGTTTATTAAAGCCACCCACTTGTAATATTTCTGTTACAGCAGCACTAGATAACTAAGACCACTACAAACTGAAAGATTGGTGGTTTGAATCCACCGAGAGGTCTCTCGGAGGAAAGACAGCAATCTGCTTCCTAAAGGTCACAGTCTTGAAAGCCCTATGGAGTGCAGTTCTACTCTGCACACACAGGGCCTCCATGAGTTGGAATTGACTCGATAGTGACTGGTTTGGTTTGGGTTTTGATTTCTGTAAGACAAAGGTATTTTCAGTAATATTCATAAATAAAATTAATTATGATAATAATGGTCAGAAAAGAAACAATGAATATCCTCTTTTATTAAACGTTTACCTTGTATCTTTTATTAATCTTTGAATAATGCCACTAAAAGTTAAAAAATAAGTATTACAATACAAAAGAGAAAAAAGCAATGCTTTTTTTATTACATTGATGTTGGCTTGATTTTTGTTTTTAAGTGAGGGGAATCTTTATACCTACACATTAGCCTGAAACAAGAATGAAGCTGGATATGTAATAAATTCCTATATATTTATGTTTTCAAGAAATAATTGTGCACGTTTGTTAATGACTTTGTCAAAATTGATCTTCTTTACAGTTCTTAGACCATATAGCCAGATACATCAACCTCTACCTACATATTTATGATCAAAGAATCCTTTTGTTCATTTTAATTTTGAAAGTTTTTTTTCACATAAAGCAACATAGAAGTCGTAAATATGAAGGTACCTTTGGCAGAAAGGCATAAAAATCCCACTGTACATTAAATTCCACAAACTGCAATACAGTCCATGTGGTTGTTTCCTCAAAATTGTTCCAGCAACTTTCAAATGTCTCAGCAGTCAAAAAAATCTTAATGCAAATAAAAACCTCAGGTGGTCACATAGAATCACAGAATGAAGGTAACTTTCTTCACCTTTACGATTTCTGTGCTAGTATTGTTTGTTTCAAATCTACTGTTTAAATGCAGGAATGTACAAGCATTGCAGTAGTTGGAGACAAAAATCAATGACTGTGAACTTAATCTTGAAAAGAATACATGAAGCTGAGTCTGTCTATGTTGGAGACTGACTGGCATAATTATGAGTTTTTTTAATTAATTTCCATGTAAAATGCAATATTTATTAAAGGATATGTAATACAAATATACTAATCAGAAATTTCATATTTGTTCTTAAAAACCAACAATAATCACAGTAATTACTCAACAATAATGAGGGGAGGCAACTTGGCAAGGATATGTCATTCCAGTGGTTTCTAATGATAACGCTTAACATCCAACCAGCTGGCAAAGAGAAATGTTTAGAGGGTCCAGGCTGAGTAACACAGAGCTGAATTTGGAACTGAGAGACAATAAATTTTAAAAAACTGGCACAGAAGACAATATTTAAAATTTTCTCATTTATTGACATTCCAAAAGCTTTTGTGCCTTTGGACACTGCATCATTTTAAGATTCAGATGAATGTAAAACATGGCTTTCTTTTGAAAACAAAGTGTGTGAAAGTAGGGTATGTAGAGATCAAGTAATAGAGTCCTGACAAAGGTCAGCTTACAGTAGGTCCATTGGGTCTGCAGTCCCATGCCTGGTCATTTCCCTGGTCCCCAGATGTATAATCAGAATACTAGCCAGCTGTATTTTGAGTGGTAGAAGTAGCTGTATCAGTCTTAGTTCAAGGGAGTCCATTCTGTTGGGGCAATCCCATCACCACCCTGTTCATGCACCCAGAAAACCAGCACTGGAATTACCAAAGATTTGGTGCCTCTTCTATGTTGGGTATTAATTTTTAACAATTTAAACTATTTCAAAATTTATCTCATTGACTTAATTGGCAAATCCCTCATTATTAATCTGGTTGACCACCTTCTTGTATGTTTATTTTCTTATCCATTCATGTGTTGCTCTGTGTCCATGTACTGCACCTGCGTTTTATTTGTTGTAGAGAGATTACAAAAGGCAAACTTGTTATTTGTAAAAGTCTAGAATCCCAGGTCATGCACGACAGTGGGTCAAAATAACTGGCAAAGAAATAAGATCAATAAAGGTAAGGTAAACTCTGGAAAAAATTAATCAAAAATCTTAGGTCACAGAAGATAAGCTTTTGGAGATAGGTAGATCAATCTTAGTGAGGACATGCAGGTTGCAAGAGTCAGGAGAGAATGAAATAAAAATCGAGGTAAACACATTGAATAAGATCACAGATAGATCAATGAAGTACAGAACGGGAGGTTAAAAACAGGAAAATGACTTTAAGCAAAGGAGCTTTAGAAGTACAGCAGTTAATCAGGAAGGCTCTAATGTAAGATGTCAGTAACTTTTACATTTTAATTCATTATCTGGCAATTCCTAGAGACTTTAGATGATTCCTAATGGAGTCACTACCAGTCAAGCAAACAAATTTAAAACAAGTAATTAGCTGCTTACAATACCATTTTCCAGTGTGCAAGATGAACAAAAGTCCGAACGGTCATCACCTACTTCAGATTTACCTGTTGTTCAAAAAAATCAGGATGTTGCTAATAATGCTGCTTAGTTTAGGAAACCATGGTATTCCACCAACAAGTTTCACAGCTGCTCCACAGCTTGCAGTGGTTGTCATGGAAAAGGCCATATGTCACTGGGAAATCTCATATCTGCTAAAGCCCATTCATCTTCCCACTACTGTTAGATGAAGGATAATATGACTTCTTTATCTATTGTGTTGCCCAAATCCTAAAAGAGTGCATCTCATTGACAGAACTTAACTCACATCCAGGACCTTGAAGAAAGAGTCTAGAAAATGTAATTCCAAGTGAAACATGGGAAAACATACAAGGCAGTGATCAATTCTGGTGCCAAAGCCCAATACCGAATACCAAATAATTTCCAACCCAGGAGCAGAACTCAATCTCAGAATTTGTTGCTAGACAAGATAGGTAGAAGTAGTTTAACAAGAGCCTCTAGTAAAGGTGTATCAGCTTCTCATAAGCAGATCTACCCAGAATATTTTCACTGAGTTCATACTTTCAGAATCTAAGTTTGTTCAAGAATTGGAAAACTAATTTGGCCATTGGAAATAAATTGGTGATGACCACGGGATAACACCTAAGATTCATATTTTCCTACTCAATCAACAAGCAACTATCTTTTTTGTTGTTGTTGTTGTTTTTATTGTACTTTAGATGAAAGTTTACAGAGCAAACTAGTTTCTCATTAAACAAAACACTTATCATTTTGTGACACTGGTTGCCAACCCCACAACTTTTCAACACTCTCCCATTCTTGAACTGGGGTTCCTCATTACCAGTTCTCCTATCCCCTCTTGCCTTCTTATCCTTGCTTCTGGGGTGTTGTGTCCATTTAGTCTCGTTTTGTTTTATGAGCCTAATCTTTGGCTGAAGGGTGAACCTCAGGAATGACTTGGTCCATATTCTTGGGGTTTCTTCAGTCTCAATCAGACCAGTAAGTCTGGTCTTTTGTTGTTGTTGTTGTGAGTTAGAATTTTGGTCTACATTTTTCTCCATTTCTGTCTGGGACCTTCTGTTGTGATCCCTGTCAGAGCAGTCAGTGGTGGTAGCTGGGCACCATCTAGTTGTGCTGGACTCAGTCTGGTGGAGGCTGTGGTAGTTGTAGCCCATTAGCCCTTTGGACTAATCATTCCCTTATGTCTTTAGTTTTCTTCATTCTCCCTTGCTCCAGATGGGGTGAGATCGGTGGAGTATCTTAGATGGCTGCTCACAGGCTTTTAAGACCCCAGCCACTATTCACCAAAGTAGGATGTAGAACATGTTCTTTATAAACTATGTTTGGCCAATTGAGCTAGAAGTTCCTCGAGAACATTGTCCCCCACCCTCAGTGCAGTAATTTGGTCCTGGGGAGTTTTTTTATGAAGCTTCTGTGATCTTGCCTTAGACAAGATGCACTGGCATTCTCAGTATTGTGTATGTACTGTCTTATCCTTCACCAAAGTTACCACTTATCTAGTGTCTATTTAATGCTTTTCCCTCCCACCTTAACCATCAAAGACTGTTTCTTTTTACGTATAAACCTTTTCATGAGTTTTTATAGTAGTGGTCTCATACAATATTTGTCCTTTTGTGATTGACTCATTTCACTCAGCATAATGCTGTCCAGATTCACCCATGTTGTAAGATTCTTTGCAGATTCATCATTGTTCTTTATCATTGCATAGTATTACACTGTGTGTATGTACCATATTTTGTTTATCCATTTTTCTTTTTTTTTTTTTATTCATCAGTTGATGGCACTTAGATTGCTTCCATCTTTCCAAGGAACTATGCCTGCATCTTCTTCAACTGTATTCAATCTTGCTCAATGTTTATTTATCCAACAACGAGCAGCTTACTTGTCATGCACAGCATACTATGTCAGGCACTATAGTGAATATTAACATTGGTAATGAACGTGCTCTCAAAAATCTCAAAATTTACTATGGATCAATAAGCATATGTAGTCTAAAACCAGAACAAACCAAACCTGTTGGCATCAATTTAGTTCCAACTCATAGCGACCCTATAAGACAGAGTAGAACTGCTCCATAGGGTTTCCAAAGAGCACCTGGTGGATTCAAACTGCCAACCTTTTGGTTAGCAGCCAAACTCTTAACCACTCTGCCACCAGGGTTTCCATACATAGTTTAACATAACAAAAATCAGAATGTGACAAGTGTCAAATGTCAATTACCAAGTTCATGTCATTTTTCTTTCAAAGGAAAATAGTTTTTGCACTTATTCTAATTACATAAATAGCTCATATTCCAAGTAAATACTGCACATAATATAAAAAATTATAAATAAAATTCATCTAAATTTCCACCATCCTGTGGTAACTAACCATCATTGACATTTAATGTTTATATCATGTAACTTTTTACCTTTGTGAATCTATACATGCAGATATTTGATTTTACATAAATGAGATACCATAATTCTACCAAATATGCTTTTTTTTAGTTACTTTTTTGGTTTATCTCCAGTTTCCTCTAACCCCTTCCCAACCAGCACGCAGCAGCACCCCACCTTCCGGTGGCTGGTATTGCCAATCTCATGTGTATCCTTCCATTTCTTTCTCCATACACAAACACATACACATATGTAAAGGAGGTCATCAAGATTTGTTTTACTAAAGTGTATGGTGTGATTAACATCAGAAGAAACAAAAACCAAAACGATTAAATAAAGCTAATAGTCAAACAGAGATATGTGTTTTCAATTATAAGCACATACGTACTAATTGATCTATTTAAACTCATGGATAAATTACTCAGATTTTTACTAAGGATTGTTTTCCTTTTCCTAATGACTTATCACAAAAGTCAAGAACTTGACAAGAATGTTTAGTTGTCAATCTTACTATTCATATTAGTACTGGAAGTCCTGGTCAACTCAGTAAGTCAAGTAAACATGTGAAAAGAATAAAATTTAGAAAACAAGAGGAGAATTTGCCATCACTTATGGATAATGTGATTGTCTACTGAGAAAATTCAAAAGTAGTAATGGAAAATAACAACAGGCTATTAAAAGTTCTGTTAGAAGACCAAATATCATATCAATATTAGAAATTGATGGATTTCTTAAAGGTCAGCAAAAATCAATCATAAAATATAGAATTTATCACAATAGGAACAGACATCATAAAATAAATCTAATCTTAACAAGAAATGTTTAAAAGCTGTAGAAACAAAAATATTAACATTTACTGAAGAATATAAACAAAGACATAATGAGACAGAAAGACCTGCCAGGTACCTGGATGGATAAACTCAACATTTAAATTATTGTCTCAAATAATTCTAGGAAACTAGTACATTTATTTAAAAATTCAGAAAATAATTTTAAGAAGAGAACAAATATTATATTAAATTTCTCTGGAATAGTAAATGCACCAACCATGTATCTGTCAGTTTGTCATACTGTGGTGGCTTGAGTGTTGCAGTGATACTGGAAGGTTTGCCATTATTATTTCAAATACCAGCAGGGTCTCCCTTGGTGGACAGGTCTCAGCAGAGCTTCTAGACGAAGACATACTAGGAAGAAGGATCCAGCAGTCGACTTCTGAAAAAATTACAGTGAAACCTTACGAATAGCAGTGGAACACTGTCAACATAGCTCTGAAAAATGAGATCCTCAGGGTGGAAAGCACTCAAAGGATGATTGAGGAAGAGCTGCCTCCTGAAATCAGACATGATCTTAGTGACATAAATGGAGTCAAGCTTTCAGAACCTTTATTTGCTCATGTGGCAATGACTCAAAGTGAGAAAAAACAGCTATAAACATCCATTAATAGTTGGAAGTGGAATGTAGGAAGTATGAATCTAGGAAAATGGGAATTCACCAAAAATGAAATGGAACACATAAACATCGATATCCTAAGCATTAGTGAGCTGAAATGGACTAGTATTGGCCATTTTGAATCAGACAGTCATATGGTCTACTATGCAGGGAATGACAACTTGAAGAAGAATGGCATCAGGTTCATCATACAAAACAACATTTCAAGATCTATCTTAAAATAAAACAGTGTCAGTGATAGGATAATATCCATATGCCTACAGGGAAAACCAGTTAATACAACTATTATTTAAATTTACATACCAACACAAAGGTCAAATGACAAAATAGATTTTTATCAACTTCTGCAGTCTGAAACTGATCAAACATGAAATCAAGATGCATTGATAATTACTGAAGATTGGCATGCAAAAATCAGAAACAAAGAAGAAGGATTGGTAGTAGAGAAATACAGCCTTGGTAACAGAAACGACACCAGAGATCACATGATAGAATTTTGCAAGACCAACAACTTCTTCCTTGAAAATACTTTTGTTCAACAACATGAACGGTCAGCATACACATGGACCTCACCAAATGGAATACACAGGAATAAAATCAACTACATCTGTGGAAAGAGACGATGGAGAAGCTCAATATCAGTCACAACACCAGGGACTCACTGCAGAACAGACCATCAACTGCTCATATGCAACTTCAAGATGAAACTGTAGAAAATTAGAACAAGTCCATGGGAGCCAAAGTATGACTTTGAGTATATCCCACCTGAATTTAGAGACCATCTCAAGAACAGATTTGACAAATTGAACACTAATGACCAAAGACCAGACAAACTGTGGAATGATATCAAGGACATCATACATGAAGAAAGCAAGAAGTCATTAAAAAGACCAAAATAGATATGAGAAGAGACTCCCAAAGTTGCTCTGGAATGTAGAGTAGCTAAAGAGAAAGGAAGAAATGATGAAGTAATAGAGCTGAACACAATATTTCAAAAGGTAGCTCAAGAAGACAAAGAAAAGTATTATAATGAAATGTATAATCTGGAGACAGAAAACCAGAAGAGAAGAAGATGTGTGGCACCTCTCAAGCTGAAAGTTCAGAAGAAAAATTCAAGCCTCGAGTTGCAATATTGAAGAATTCTATGGGGAAAGTATGAAATGACACAGGTAGCATCAAAAGAAGATGGAAGGAATATAGTCACTGGACCAAAAAGAACTGGTCAATGTTCAACCACTTCAGGAGGTAGCATATGATCAAGAACCAATGGTACTGAAGGAAGAGGCCCAACCTACACTGAAGGCATCAATCACAAAACAAGACTCCAGGAATTGATGGAGTACCAATTGAGATGTTTCAACAAATGGGTGCAGCGTTGAAAGAGCTCACTCGTCATGCCAAGAAATTCGGAAGACAGCTACCTGGTCAACAAACTAGAAGAGATCCATATTTGTACTCATTCCAAAGAAAGGTGATCCAACAGAATGTGGAAATTATCGAACAATATATTAATATAATGCACAAGTAACATTTTGATGAAGGTCATGGAAAAGTGGCTGCAGCCGTACATCGACAGGGAACTGCCAGAAATTCAGGTTGAATTCAGAAGGGGCCATGGAACCAGGGATATCATTGCTAATGTCAGATGGATCCTGGCTGAAAGCAGAGAATACCAGAAGGATGTTTACCTGTGTTTTATTGACTATGCAAAGGCATTTGACCCTTTGAATCATAACAAATTATGGATAACATTTTGAAGAATGGGAATTCCAAACACTTAATCACGCTATTGAGGAACCTGTATATCAACCAAGAGGCGGTCTGTTGAATAGAACAAGAAATTACAAGAAAATTGTACATCAGGGTTGTATTCTTTCACCATACTTATTCAGTCTGTATGTTGAGCAAATCTCAGAAGGTGGACCATATGAAGAAGAACATGCCATCAGCACTGAAGCGTGACTAACAACCTAGGATATGCAAATTACACAACATTGTGTACTGAAAATGAAGAGGATTTGAAGCACTTACTGATGAAGTTCAAAGATCACAGCCTTCAGTATGGGTTACGCCTCAACATAAAAAATACAAAAATCCTTACAACTGGACCAATAACCAACATCACGATGAATGGAGAAAACACTGAAGTTGTCAAGTATTTCATTTTACTTGGATCTGCAATCAATGCAAATGACACATTGCTTTGGGAATATCTGCTGCAAGACCTCTTTAAAGTGTTAAGAAGCAAAGATGTCACTTTAAGGACTAAAGTGTACCTGACCCAAGCCATGGTGTTTCCAATTGCCTCATATGCTTGTGAAAGCTGGACAGTGAATAAGGAAGACTGAAGAATTGATGCCTTTGAATTATGGTGTTGGTGGAGAATATTGAATATACCATGGACTGCCAAAAGAATGAACAAATTTGTCTTGAAAGAAGTACAGCCAGAATGCTCCTTAGAAGCAAGGATGGCAAGACTTTTTCTCACATACCTTGGACATATTATCAGGAGGGACCAGGCCATGAAGAAGGACATCATGCTTGGTAAAGTAAAGGGTCAGTGAAAGAGAGGAAGACCCTCAAAGAAAAGGATTGACACAATGGCTGCAACAACAGGCTCAAGCACATCAATGATTGTGAGGATGGCACAGGACAGGGCAGTGTTTCATTCTCTTGTACATGGGGTCACTATGAGTTGGAACTGACTAGACAGCACCTAACAACAATAGTAAATGCACAGAAATAAGAAAAAATTGAAAGTGAAGAGTACACACTGGGGTGGATCGTGATTATTAAAATACTGTGGCGCTGGTATAGAAATAGGTATACAGGTCAGTGAAGAGACTAGAATCCAAAACAGATACAAGTAAATCAATCTGTTCTATGTAGAATTTCAGTGTGTCATAAAGGGGACATTTAAAATCATTTAGACACGATTACTCATTCAAACATGATGTTGCACAATTAATTACATTATTTGAGTTGTGGAACCATTCTTGCTCTCCTTTTCCCATTTGTCCCTTCCCAATTAACATAAATGCCATCCATTCCCTTCCAGTGGTTCCAACTCATAGCAACCCTATAAGAAACATAGAACCACTCCATAGAATTTCCAAGGCTGTAATCTTTATGGGTCAATAAGCAACATCACTATAAACAGAGAAAAGATAAAGTTGTCAAGGATTTCATTTTACTTAGATCTACAATCGACACTTATGGAAGCAGCAATCAAGAAATCAAAGGACGTATTACATTGGGCAAATCTGCTGCAAAAGACTTCTTTAAAGTATTAAAAGATAAAAATATCACCTTAAGGACTAAGGCGCACCTGACCCAAGCCAGGGCATTGACAGTCACCTCATATGTGTGTAAAAACTGGACAATGACTAAGGAAGGCCAAAGAAGAATTGATGCCTTTGAATTATGGCATTGGCCAAGAATATTGAATACACCATGGACTTCCCAAATCTGTCTTGGAACAAGTACAGCCAGATTGCTCCTTAGAAGCGAGGATAGTGAGACTTTGTCTCACGTACTTTGGACATGTCATCAGGAGGGACCAGTCCCTGGAGAAGGACATCATTCTTGGTAAACTAGAGGGTCAGCAAAAAAGAGGAAGACCCTCAACGAGATGGATTGACACAGTGGCTGCAACGATGGCATCAAGCATAGCAATGATTGGGAGGTTGATGCAGGTTCAGGTATGGTTTTATTCTATTGTACATAGGGTAACTATGAGTCAGAACCAACTTGTAGGCACCTAACAATAACAACAATCTCTGCAGAAGCAGACTGCCAAATCTTTCCTCCCATAGAGCAGCTGGTGGGTTCAAACGACTGACTTTCTGGTTACCAGCAGAGCACTTAACCCACTGTGACACCAGGATTTCTTAATATAAACTCACTGACCCCTATGTTTCCTATGTAATTTTTTGCATTTGATTCCATATAGATAGATCTTAAAAGAGCATAATGCTCAAGCCAGACATTCTTTACTAATTAAGCTAAACTAGTGTTTGGTTTTAAGAAGACTTCAGCGAATATTTATGGCTAAAGGTTTAAAGGTTATCTGAGGGCAATAGCTTCAGGGGTTCATCCACCCTTGATGGCTCCAGAAAGTCTGGAGTCACTGAGAGTTTGATATTCTGTTCTGCATTTCCCCCCTTTTGATCAGAATTCTTCTATAGAATCTTTGATCAAAACATTCAGTAATGGTAGCTGTGCACCATCCAGTTCTTCTGGTCTCATGGCAAAAGAGGCAGTTGTTCACGGAGGCAATTAACCATATATTCCATTTCCTCTCGTATTCCTAACTCTCCTTCTTCATCTGTTGCTCCAGGTGAATAAAGACCAATTGTTGTGTCTTGGATGGCTGTTTACAATCTTTTTTTTTTTTTTATTAACTTTTATTGAGCTTCAAGTGAAGGTTTACAAATCAAGTCAGACTGTCACATATAAGTTTATATACACCTTACTCCGCACTCCCACTTGCTCTCCCCCCAATGAGTCAGCCCTTCCAGTCTCTCCTTTCGTGACAATTTTGCCAGCTTCCAACTCTCTCTATCCTCCCATACCCCCTCCAGACAAGAGATGCCAACACAGTCTCAACTGACCACTCGATATCATTAGCTCACTCTTCATCAGCATCTCTCACCTACCCACTGTCCAGTCCCTTTCATGTCTGCTGAGTTGTGTTCAGGGATGGTTCCTGTCCTGTGCCAACAGAAGGTTTGGGGACCATGACCTCCGGGATTCCACTAGTCTCAGTCAGACCATTAAGTATGGTCTTTTTATGAGAATTTGGGGTCTGCATCCCACTAATCTCCTGCTCCCTCAGGGGTTCTCTGTTGTGCTCCCTGTCAGGGCAGTCATCGATTGTGGCCGGGCACCAACTAGTTCTTCTGGTCTCAGGATGATGTAGGTCTCTGGTTCATGTGGCCCTTTCTGTCTCTTGGGCTCTAAGTTGTCGTGTGACCTTGGTGTTCTTCATTCTCCTTTGCTCCAGGTGGGCTGAGACCAATTGATGCACCTTAGATGGCCGCTTGTTAGCATTTAGGACCCCAAACGCCACATTTCAAAGTGGGATGCAGAATGTTTTCAAAATAGAATTATTTTGCCAATTGACTTAGAAGTCCCCTTAAACCATGGTCCCCAAACCCCCGCCCTTGCTCCGCTGACCTTTGAAGCATTATTTTATCCCGGAAACTTCTTTACTTTTGGTCCATTCCAGTTGAGCTGACCTACCATGTATTGAGTATTGCCCTTCCCTTCACCTAAAGCAGTTCTTATCTACTAATTAATCAGTAAAAAACCCTCTCCCACCCTCCTTCCCTCCCCCGCTCATAACTACAAAAGTATGTGTTCTTCTCAGTTTATACTATTTCTCAAGATCTTATAATAGTGGTCTTATACAATATTTGTCCTTTTGCCTCTGACTCATTTCGCTCAGCATAATGCCTTCCAGGTTCCTCCATGTTATGAAATGTTTCACAGATTCGTCACTGTTCTTTATCGATGCGTAGTATTCCATTGTGTGAATATACCACAATTCACTAAACCATTCATCCGTTGATGGACACCTTGGTTGCTTCCAGCTTTTTGCTATTGTAAACAGAGCTACAATAAACATGGGTGTACATATATCTGTTTGTGCGAAGGCTCTTATTTCTCTAGGGTATATTCCGAGGAGTGGGATTTCTGGGTTGTATGGTAGTTCTATTTCTAACTGTTTAAGATAATGCCAGATAGATATCCAAAGTGGTTGTACCATTTTACATTCCCACCAGCAGTGTATAAGAGTTCCAATCTCTCCGCAGCCTCTCCAACATTTATTATTTTCTGTTTTTTGGATTAATGCCAGCCTTGTTGGAGTGAGATGGAATCTCATCGTGGTTTTAATTTGCATTTCTCTAATGGCTAATGATCGAGAGCATTTTCTCGTGTATCTGTTGGCTGCCTGAATATCTTCTTTAGTGAAGTGTGTGTTCATATCCTTTGCCCACTTCTTGATTGGGTTGTTTGTCTTTTTGTGGTTGACTTTTGACAGAATCATGTAGATTTTAGAGATCAGGCGCCGGTCGGAGATGTCATAGCTGAAAATTCTTTCCCAGTCTGTAGGTGGTCTTTTTACTCTTTTGGTGAAGTCTTTAGATGAGCAAAGGTGTTTGATTTTTAGGAGCTCCCAGTTATCGGGTTTCTCTTCGTCATTTTTGGTAATGTTTTGTATTCTGTTTATGCCTTGTATTAGGGCTCCTAAGGTTGTCCCTATTTTTTCTTCCATGATCTTTGTCGTTTTAGTCTTTATGTTTAGGTCTTTGATCCACTTGGAGTTAGTTTTTGTGCTTGGTGTGAGGTATGGGTCCTGTTTCATTTTTTTGCAAATGGATATCCAGTTATGCCAGCACCATTTGTTAAAAAGACTATCTTTTCCCCAATTAACTGACACTGGGCCTTTGTCAAATATCAGCTGCTCATACATATGTGGATGGATTTATATCTGGGTTCTCAATTCTGTTCCACTGGTCTATGTGCCTGTTGTTGTACCAATACCAGGCTGTTTTGACTACTGTGGCTGTATAATAGGTTCTGAAATCAGGTACAGTGAGGCCTCCCACTTTCTTCTTCTTTTTCAGTAATGCTTTGCTTATCCGAGGCTTCTTTCTCTTCCATATGAAGTTGGTGATTTGTTTCTGTATCACCTTAAAAAATGACATTGGAATTTGGATCGGAAGTGCATTGTATGTATAGATGGCTTTTGGTAGAATAGACATTTTTACTATGTTAAGTCTTCCTATCCATGAGCAAGGTATGTTTTTCCACTTAAGTATGTCCTTTTGAATTTCTTGTAGTAGAGCTTTGTAGTTTTCTTTGTATAGGTCTTTTACATCCTTGGTAAGATTTATTCTTAAGTATTTTATCTTCTTGGGGGCTGCTGGGAATGGTATGGATTTGGTGATTTCCTCTTCAATGTTCTTTTTGTTGATGTAGAGGAATCCAAGTGATTTTTGTATGTTTATCTTATAACCTGAGACACTGCCAAACTCTTCTTTTAGTTTCAGTAGTTTTCTGCTGGATTTGTTGGGGTTTTCTGTGTATAAGATCATGTCATCTGCAAATAGAGATAATTTTACTTCATCTTTGCCAATCTGGATGCCCTTTATTTCTTTGTCTAGCCTAATTGCTCTGGCTAGGACTTCTAGCACAATGTTGAATAAAAGTGGTAATAAAGGGCATCCTTGTCTGGTTCCCGTTCTCAAGGGAAATGCTTTCAGGTCCTCTCCATTTAGAGTGATGTTGGCTGTTGGTTTTGCATAGATGCCCTTTATTATGTTGAGGAATTTTCCTTCAATTCCTATTTTGGTGAGAGTTTTTATCATAAATGGGTGTAGGACTTTGTCAAATGCCTTTTCTGCATCAATTGATAAGATCATGTGGTTTTTGTCTTTTGTTTGATGTATATGGTGGATTACATTAATGATTTTTCTAATATTAAACCAGCCTTGCATACCTGGTATAAATCCCACTTGGTCGTGGTGAATTATTTTTTTTGATATGTTGTTGAATTCTACTGGCTAGAATTTTGTTGAGGATTTTTGCATCTATGTTCATGAGCGATATAGGTCTGTAATTTTCTTTTTTTGTAATGTCTTTACCTGGTTTTGGTATCAGGGAGATGGTGGCTTCACAGAATGAGTTGGGTAGTATTCCGTCATTTTCTATGCTTTGAAGTACCTTTAGTAGTAGTGGTGTTAACTCTTCTCTGAAAGTTTGGTAGAACTCTGCAGTGAAGCCATCCGGGCCAGGGCTTTTTTATTGTTGGGAGTTTTTTGATTATGGTTTCAATCTCTTTTTTTTGTTATGGGTCTATTTAGTTGTTCTACTTCTGAATGTGTTAGTTTAGGTAGGTAGTGTTTTTCCAGGAACTCATCCATTTCTGCTAGGTTTGCAAATTTGTTAGACTACAATTTTTTGTAATAATCTGATATGATTCTTTTAATTTCAGTTGGGTCTGTTGTGATGTGGCCCTTCTCGTTTCTTATTCGGGTTATTTGTTTCCTTTCCTGTATTTCTTTAGTCAGTCTAGCCAATGGTTTATCAATTTTGTTAATTTTTTCAAAGAACCAGCTTTTGGCTTTGTTAATTCTTTCAATTGTTTTTCTGTTCTCTAATTCATTTAGTTCAGCTCTAATTTTTATTATTTGTTTTCTTCTGGTGCCTGATGGATTCTTTTGTTGCTCACTTTCATTTGTTCAAGTTGTAGGGACAGTTCTCTGATTTTGGCTCTTTCTTCTTTTTGTATGTGTGCATTTATCGATATAAATTGGCCTCTGAGCACTGCTTTTGCTGTGTGCCAGAGGTTTTGATAGGAAATATTTTCATTCTGGTTGCATTCTATGAATTTCCTTATTCCTTCCTTGATGTCTTCTATAACCCAGTCTTTTTTCAGTAGGGTATTGTTCAGTTTCCAAGTATTTGATTTCTTTTCCCTAGTTTTTCTGTTATTGATTTCTAGTTTTATTGCCTGTGGTCTGAGAAGATGCTTTGTAATATTTTGATGTTTTGGATTCTGCAAAGGTTTTATTTTATGACCTAATATGTGGTCTATTCTAGAGAATGTTCCATGTGCGCTAGAAAAAAAAGTATACTTTGCAGCAGTTGGGTGGAGAGTTCTGTGTAAGTCTATGAGGTCAAGTTGGTTGATGGTTGTAATTAGTTCTTCCGTGTCTCTATTGAGCTTCTTACTGGATGTCCTGTCCTTCTCCGAAAGTGGTGTGTTGAAGTCTCCTACTATAATTGTGGAGGTGTCTATCTCACTTTTCAGTTCTGTTAAAATTTGATTTATGTATCTTGCAGCCCGGTCATTGGGCGCATAAATATTTAATATAGTTATATCTTCCTGATCAATTGTCCCTTTTATCATTATGTAGTGTCCTTCTTTATCCTTTGAGGTGGATTTAAGTTTAAAGTCTATTTTGTCAGAAATTAATATTGCTACTCCTTTTTTGCTTATTGTTTGCTTGATATATTTTTTCCATCCTTTGAGTTTTAGTTTGTTTGTGTCTCTAAGTCTAAGGTGTGTCTCTTGTAGGCAGCATATAGACGGATCGTGTTTCTTTATCCAGTCCGAGACTCTCTGTCTCTTTATTGGTGCATTTAGTCCATTTACATTCAGTGTAATTATAAATAAGTGTTTAGTGTTGTCATTTTGATGCCGTTTTATGTGTGTTGTTTGCAATTTCATTTTTCCACTTACTTTTTTGTGCTGAGACGTTTTTCTTAGTAAATTGTGAGATCCTCATTTTCATAGTATTTGACTTTATGTTTGTTGAGTCGTTATGTTTTTCTTGGCTTTTATCTTGAGTTATGGAGTTGGTATACCTCTTTGTGGTTACCTTAATATTTACCCTATTTTCCTAAGTAAAAACCTAACTTGTATTGTCCTACACCACCTTGTATCACTCTCCACATGGCAGTTCTATGCCACCTGTATTTAGTCCCTCTTTTTGATTATTGTGATCTTTTACATATTGACTTCAATGATTCCCTGTTATGAATATTTTTTTTAATTAATCTTAATTTGTTTTTGTGATTTCCCTATTTGAGTTGATATCAGGATGTTCTGTTTTGTGACCTTGTGTTGTGCTGGTATCTGATATTATTGGTTTTCTGACCAACAATTTCCTTTAGTATTTCTTGTAGCTTTGGTTTGGTTTTTGCAAATTCTCTAAGCTTGTGTTTATCTGTAAATATCTTAATTTCGCCTTCATATTTCAGAGAGAGTTTTGCTGGATATATGATCCTTGGCTAGCAGTTTTTCTCCTTCAGTGCTCTGTATATGTCATCCCATTGCCTTCTTGCCTGCATGGTTTCTGCTGAGTAGTCTGAACTGATTCTTATTGATTCTCCCTTGAAGGAGACCTTTCTTTTCTCCCCGGCTGCTTTTAAAATTTTCTCTTTATGTTTGGTTTTGGCAAGTTTGATGATAATATGTCTTGGTGTTTTTCTTGTTGGATCAATCTTAAATGGGGTTCGATGAGCATCTTGGATAGATATTCTTTCGTCTTTCATGATGTCAGGGAAGTTTTCTGTCAGCAGATCTTCAACTATTTTCTCTGTTTTCTGTGCTCCCTCCCTGTTCTGGGACTCCAATCACATGCAAGTTATCCTTCTTGATAGAGTCCCACATGATTCTTAGGGTTTCTTCATTTTTTTTTTAATTCTTTTATCTGATTTTTTTCCAGCTATGTTGGTGTTAATTCCCTGGTCCTCCAGATTTCACAGTCTGCATTCTAATTGCTCGAGTCTGCTCCTCTGACTTCCTATTGTGTTGTCTAATTCTGTAATTTTATTGTTAATCTTTTGGATTTCTGCATGCTGTCTATGGATTCTTGCAACTTATTAATTTTTCCACTATGTTCTTGAATAATCTTTTTGAGTTCTTCAACTGTTTTATCAGTGTGTTCCTTGGCTTTTTCTGCAGTTTGCCTTATTTCGTTTCTGAGGTCATCCCTGATGTCTTGAAGCATTCTGTAAGTTAGTTTTTTATATTCTGTATCTGATAATTCCAGGATTGTATCTTCATTTGGGAAAGATTTTGATTCTTTTGTTTGGGGGTTGTAGAAGGTGTCATGGTCTGCTTCTTTATGTGGTTTGATATCGACTGCTGTTTCCGAGCCATCACAAAGATATAGTAGTGGTTTATTCTATAATTGCTCACTGAGTCTTATCTTGTTTTGTTTTCTTTCAATATACGTGGATGGGCTACTAGATTGTGCTGTCTTGTTTGTTGTAGCCCTTGACTTACTTATGACCTATTACCAGCTGGTTTGGGCTGTTGCCAGATATATATGCCTGAGTCTATTCACTACTCTTGAGTAGAATCTGATTTTGGGTCATCAAGTGTGTGATGCACCCTAACACCTATCCACCTCGAGAAGTAGTGGTGATAGTTGTGTGCACCAGATTCTATTAGCTGCTGGGGTTCACCGTCTGGGGGGGAAGGATGCTGACAGGCTTCCCCCAAGTGTCAGTGAGGTAAGTGTGTCTCTATTCCTATAGCACCTTGGTGGGAGGGCACTGCAGCTGTACCTTAGGCCGGCAATGCAAGTACCTCTACTGATTGGTAGGTGTCACCCTCCTCAGACCCCTAAGGCAAGAGGCTAGGTGGTCTGGGGGGAGCTTCAGCCCTCAGTTCCCTGTTGTGGGTCAGTTAGGGCTCTGTTGAATACGCAGAGATATCAGACCTGGGAAACTTGTTTTTCCAGAAAATCTGCTAAAAAAAAAAATGCAGTCAGATCCCTATCAGAAGTGCCTTTGGATTATAACCACCACCTTGTTCCCTGTAAGGATGAAAGTCCGAGATTTGGATCATATATGCTTGGCTGTAGCTGGTTCTGTGTTTTTAGTCCAATTAGGGATGGATTTTTGGTCCCTGGGTTTTTTGTGGTTCCTTCTCTCAGGCCGGAAGAATGGGTTAGGAAAAGACCAAAAAAAAAAAAAAGGGGGAAAGCAAAGTCACTGCGGAGCCGGAGCCGTTCTCCTTCTGGCTCAGGAAATTCCAATGTTAATGAAGGTGCCTGGGAAGGGTGGGGGAGGGTTCAGAGACACAGGAGTGTAGCACCCCGGAATATAGCCAAAGTTGCTTATCTTGCTTGGAATGACTATTTTATCTGAGATTCCCGAGGGGCGTGTTGCCTATGTGTGCTGTGTGGAGATTGCCCCCGAGGGTCTGGCCCGCTGAAGCTGCGGGGTCAGATCCTCCGCTGCCAGTCCAAAGCCCAGCGTCAAGGTTCCCCTGCTGGGACTCTGCACTCCTGGCTCCAAAATCAGTCGCTGCCTCCTGGGGACTTCTCATCCCGCCAGCCGCATCACTGAGCCGCCCCTGCAGACCGGCTTTTCCCCCTCCTGGGGTTAGTTCAGGGGAGTAGGGCTGCGCCCCGTGCTTGCGCCATGACAGCGCCCAGTCAAAAGCCTGGCGCCAAGGTTCCCCGGCTGGGACGCTGCACTCCCGGCTCCAAAACCAGTCACTGCCTCCCGGGGACTTCTCCCACCAGCCGCGTCACCACGATGCCCACGTGGACCGGCTGGGCCGCCTCCCGGGGTCAGTTCAGGGGGGTAGGGCTGTGCCCCTTGTTTGTGCCATCACAAGATTTTGTGTTCAGCTCACCTGGGCCCAGACCTAAGCCTGGCACCAAGGTTACCTGACTGGGACGCTGGCTCCAGGCTCCGAAAACAGTCGCTGCTTCCCCGTATTTGTTCGTTCTCTGTCTCTAAATCTGTGTTTGTTGTTCAGGGTTCGTAGATTGTTATGTATGTGATCGATTCACTTGTTTTTCCGAGTCTTTGTTGCAAGAGGGATCCGAGGTAGCGTCTACCTAGTCCGCCATCTTGGCCCCACCTCCTAGATCTGTTTACAATCTTTTAAGGCCCCAAGAACTATATAACAAACTAGGAGGTAGAACAGAAGCACTAAACATATTATTAGGCCAATTCACTGGAATGTCCCTAAACTGGGAAACCATGACACTAAACCTCCAAACCAAGAAACCAAATTCCATGAGGTGTTTGGTTGTACATAGCAGCCTCAGTACTACTCTTTTTTTTTGTCATTGTAAATCTATCACACAACTTTTGTCAATTCAACTTTTTACAGTTGTACAACTTATTGACAGCAATTATATTAACCAGCTGTGCAACCCTACCCTTAATCAAAGCAATTTTTCCATCACTGTAAACTAACTCAGCACTACATAAGCAATAACCTCCATTTCCCCCTCCCTTCCAGTCCTGATAACCACTAATAAACTTTGGTGTCTACACACTTGCCTTTTCTTGTCTTTTTATATTAATGCAGTCGCACAATAGTTGTCCTTTTGTGATTGAATTATTTCACTCATCATAATACTCTCAATTACAGTACCTTCAAAATTTTGCAAAATATAACTACGTAAAGGGGAAACCACACCCCAGCAAATAATTCAGGCCATCTGGAATTATTAGCTTTTCAACTTCACTTTCACCTATAATCTTCTCATATGTTCTATCACCCCATTCTACCTATAGCATCTCTAAACCTCATCCATTTCCCTTATCAATCCAGTTTCCTCATTTGAATTCAGACTCACATTCTCCTTAAATATGTGCCTTATCTCTATATAAAATTTAATCTCCTTGAAGGTAGGAATTGTCTTTTGTAACTATATTCCTCCCAATGTGTTCCAATGGAAATACTTAATACATGTTTGTTGAATGTAATTGATGTCAATTTATTGACATGTTGCATTGAACGTATTTCCAAAGTCTGTATCATTACTTTTCTCTACTTTTAACGGAAGCTCTAAAGTTGAATTCTAAGAAAGCTGGATATACTTTCTACCAATATTTTGGTATATTTTCCTTCTTCCCCAATCTACATCCCATCTGGACTGCTATTTTGCCAGATTGCATCAGGAAACACATTCCCACACAGAGGAGAAATAAGAACTGTGTAATCAAATGCATAGTCAAAACAGTGTGACTCAAAGCCTGACTCTATAATTTGCTAGCGTTCCTAAGTACATAAGATGTCTGATTTTGTAAAGACAATAATAACTACCAGAGAAAGATGACATGGAAGTTAAATATGACAACATAAATCGTATCATCCTTGTCCTTCTCCTTTACTAGACTTTCCCTGTGCAACTCCACTGTGCTCTGAGCACCATTTCCCCACATCAACCCTCTAGGGAGTCAGATAAGTTCAACTGCAAAACATATCCTTGTGGGACTTCTTGGTGAGTTGAGGTGTGCTTTTTTCAATAAGATGGATTTGTCCTTATTGATCCTACACCTTCTGTTTTATTCAGATCCATGAGCTCTTCCCAATGAATTTCCCCGTATTTGTAAATTCTTGACTGTATTACAGGGTCCTTCTGTCAGTGTCATATGAAAGAGAAAATTCCTTAAAGAATTATAAAAACTCCTGCCCCATTCTATCAATCAAGAGTCTTCTGTGGAGCCTGTTCTTAAATTACTGCACTCATACTGTGCACTCATGGCAGTGATGAAAGACAACTGCTGTAGTAAAGGAAACGCATATTTCTAAAGATGTCTGTTGAAGCATAAAAGGAAGCAAACCCTTCCATGAATTTTTCTACAACACAGATAATGTGTTTGTGATTTTGAAATTAGAATGACATCAGTGAAAATTTACCCTTATGCAAAATTCAAACAGGAAGTCTGTATATCTGAAATATTTAATGCACATTGAAAGTTAAGAAAAAATAACCACAATAATAATTGGATGTTGTGATGATAAAGGTGGTGTGTCAACTTGGCTGGGCTGTGACTCTCAGTGGTTTGGCAGTTATGATATATTTTGGCAGTCATATAATGATGTGATCACTTTTATAATGAGATTTGATATAACGTGATATAACATCCACGATGGGATCTGCTGTGAGTAGCCAATCAGTTGAAAGGGAGTTTCTCTGGGGGTGTGGCCTACATCCAATATAGGTGGACTTTCTGGCAAAGGTCTAGGACTTTTGCTCGCTCTGGATCCTGTTTGTCTGACCTCCGGTTCTTGGGACTTGAGCTAGCAGTTTAACTGCCCCCTTGCATGCCAAACTTGGGATGTCTCAGTCTTCGAAGCCTGTCAGCCAGAGCCCTGCTGTCTGACTTGTTGATCTTAGGTTCGCCAGTCCCTGCAACTACATGAATCAGGAGACACCTCCAACCTGACTCCAGACTTGGGATGTTCCAGACTTGGGATGTTCCAGCCTCTAAAGCTGTGTGAGCTATTTGCTTAACATAAATCCCTCTCTACATATATTAATACACTATACTGGTTTTCCTTCTCTAGAGAATCCAGCCTAAGACATTTGGTATCAAGATTGGTTCTAGAGAAACAAAATTGTAAGGATGAGTTTTCTAAATTGGTTTTCAAGTCTGATTAGTCTTAAAGATGTTGAGGACTCTGCTTCCAGTAATAAAGAGGACACTGTTAATCCATGGTGTGAGGTGGCAATAAAAATATGCAAAATATCACCACCAATATATCAGGTATTGGTAAAAGGCGAGGCTCTGGGTAAGCCCACGTTTGATACCTCCCTACAATGTTGTCATAATGAGAAGTATAAGGAAGCTGCTTGTTTGGTTCTACTTTCTGTAGACAAAGTAATGAGAAAAAGAGATGAACTCAGGGCTTCAGAGTCAAAGCTCAAGTGCTACATAAACAATCTGAAAGTTTCCAGTTATGCCTTGAAAGAAAGCCTTACTTCTTGTAGTAACAGAGTTGATATTGGCAAAAACCAAACCCAAAATCTTATTGTAAGAGTCGCTGAATTACAACACCAACTGAATTTCCAAACTTGAGTGGTGTCTGAAATTAAAGTGAGGCCACTGATTGGGAAGAAGTGGGATCCTGAAACTTGGGATGGGAACATATGGGCAGATAATCAGGATATGGGGACACTGAGCCCCTAAATTCCATTGAACCATCCTGCCAGCAGAACCAGATCGCTCACTCCCATCTGAAGAAATTACTCCCTCTCTGTCAGCTAAGCCATTAGCCCCCCTACCCACATCTGATGAGTTTAACCCAGCTGTGTCTAAAAAGTCTTTGTCTCAGCCATTGCCTGGGCAACCCCTAAGACAGGTGCCTACAAAACAAGGCTGAATGTTCTCAAAACACATCCTCACCACCCATTTTGGCTTCTAGATCTATAACTAGACTTAAGTCCCAGATAGCCCCAAAAGGTGAAGTACAAAGAGTGACCCAGTAGGAGGCACAATATATTCCAAAAGAACTGCTTGACTTTTCTAATAGGTACAAACAGAAACCTAGGGAATATATATATGGGAATGGCTATTAAGGGTGTGGAATAATGTGCAAGGAATATAAAGATGGATCAGTCTGAGTTTATTGCTATGGACCCACTAAGCACAGATTCTTCATTCAGTGTTTCAGATCCAGAGGTGAGGAAAGGATCTAATAGCTTATTTGGTTGAGACACTGAAGCATGGATTACCCAGTGGACTCCACTAACTGAAACTGAAGTACCAGACCTGCCTTGGTATACTGTAGAAGAAAGTATCCAAAGGCTTAGGGAAATTGACATGGTAGAGTGAATTTATCAGGTTAGACCCACAGGCCCACACAGGGAGGGCCCAGAGAACATGTCTTTTACCACAACAGTGAGGAACAAATTTGTGAAGGGAACTCCAGCATCCTTGAAGACTGCTGTGATTGCTATTTTATGTAAGTACTGCCCTAACTGGATTAAGACCCCTAACTACAATGAGGATGATTGGACCCTGTGGTGGTTGGGGCCAAGTGGTGGCACTCAATCAACAAAGACAAATTGAGACTGGTTACCATAATAGACAGCAGAGTAGAAGCACTAATTAGAATAGTCTGACTCATATGGACTTATGGCATTAGCTACTTAGTCATGGTGTCCCTAGGACTGAAATAGGAAATCCACTAAATACTAAATATCTACTTGATCTGTACAAGCAGAAGAATTCTAGGTCAAGTGAACAGCCATCAAACTTGAGTTGCCATGATAGACAGTCACAGCCCTTCAATCAATCCCCAGACTTGAGCAAGTTTAAAGACTCACAACCCAGTGAAGGGGAGGCTGGGACCCCTTGAGGAAGGACCTCACTACACTGCCAAAAATTTATACTGTTAATCTCTCTCCCAGCCTTTCCCAAGGGGGTCTATGGCCTTTTACGAGAGTGACTGTTCATTGGGATAAAGGGAATACTCAGACTTTTGGGGGATTACTGGATACTAGCTCTGAACTGACACTAATTCCAGGAGACCCAGAACATCACAGTGACCCACAAGTGACAGCAGGGGCATATGGAAGTCAGGTTATTAGTGGAGTCTTAGCTCATGTCCCTCTCACAGTATGAAAAGTGGGTCTCCAAACTCATCCTGTAGTGATTTCCCAAGTTCCACAAAGCATAATTGGAATAGATATACTCAGCAACTGACAGAACTCCCACACTGGATCTCTGACAAATGGAGTAAGGGCTATTATGGTAGGAAAAGCCAAGTGAAAGCCATTAGAACTACCCCTACCTAGGAAAATCATAAACCAAAAGCAATACTGCATTCCTGCAGGGATTGAGATTACTGCCACCATCAAGGACTTGAAGGATGCAGAGGTGGTGATTCCCAACACGTGCCTATTCAATTAGCCTGTTTGGCCTGTGCAAAAAACAGATGGATCTTGGAGAATGACAGTGGATTATCAAAAAATTAATCAGGTGCTAACTCCAATTGCAGCTGCTGTTCTAGATGTAGCTTCATTGCTTGAGCAAATTAATACATCTCCTGGTATCTGGTATACAGCTGTTGATCTGGCTAATGCCTTTTTCTGTATACCTGTTTCTAAGAACCACCAGAAGCAGTTTGCCTTCAGCTGGCAAGGCCAACAACACACCTTGGGTGTCCTACATAAGGGCTATATCAACTCTCCAGCCCCATGTCATAATTTAGTTCCCAGGGATCTTGATCATCTTTCCCTTCTACAAGATGTCACACTGGATCTTTACATGCATGACGTGATGCTGATTGGACCTAAGAAGGAAGAAGTGTCAATGACACTGGATTTATTGGTAAAACATTTGCATGCTACAGGGTAGGGAATTAATCTGACAACAATTCAGGTGCCTTCCACCTCCATGAAATTTCTAAAGGGTTCAGTGGTGTGGCTCATGTCGAGATATTCCTTCTAAAGTGAAGGATGGAAACTATGGCCCCCAGATGCTCTGTTAACACAGAACTGAAACCATTCCTGAGCTCACTTTTCAGACATGCTTCTTAATTCAATCAGATATATGAGACCAAATGGGGAGCTCCTGTCCAAAAGCAAGATGAGAAGGCAGGAAGGGACAGGAACTGGTCAAGTAGACACAGGGAACCCAGGGTGGAAAAGGGGATTGTGCTGTTACATTGTGGGGATTGCAACTAATGTCACAAAATAATATGTGTATAAATTTTTGAATGAGAAATTAACTTGACATGAAACTTTCACCTAAAGCACACACACACACACACAAAAAGAAATAGAGCACCAATCACTACATATGATTCCTCCATGAATATCTCATTTTTCTGATCACAGGCATAACACATGTTAACACATGGAAAGTAGACTTGATTACTTATAAAAAGATGCAGACAGCTTGAAATGGACAAGCAATCACCCCTGGCTCAAAACTGTCCAGGCAGAGATAGAAAACTCCTATGTGCACCCTGCTATCATATTAGACCAGGGACCTGAAGAGACAGTCACATGACACATCAGCTAAACGACACAACAGTCTCCCTCCTGGAAGCTGTCCCACCTAGTGTTGTATGAGGGACTCAAAAAGGGGCTTATCTTCTGTTGCCCCCCCACCCCCGCGACTAGACCAGGTAGGCCTAGTTAGGTGGGCTGGATACTTAGGCTGGAGGTACTTCCACCTAATACACTACCTGAGGGACCACGAGGTCCCTTGGTCAGCGATTTTTATACCTCAAGAGTCATATTACTAGGATCTACATGACCCACTACACTAAGCACAATCTATTTTCCTGCCTGAGCATGCTAAGAGTGAGAATGTCAGACACTTTGGTACCAAGCCCAGGATAGTATTTTTTTCACCTTGCTGAGTTTAGACAAACAATTACACTTCAGGGTTGGGGGTGCGGAGGTTTATTTCTGAAGGCCAAAGATGCTAGCAGGGGGAGAACAGAGAAGACACGCCTGCCAGGCTTGTCTAAAGGACTGCCTCCTCACACTAGCAATAAGAAATATAAAATATGAGACTAACAGCCAATATGGCGCCATAGATAGAAGCACCACACCTTAACTCCGTAGCAATGACTCAAAAAACTAAGTAAAACAGAGACAAACGTCATTCTTGGAACCCAGAGTGTCAAGTGAAGAGATAAAGAACTCACCCAACACCCAATGGAATAAGAACCTGACAGAAGACAGATCAAGGAGAGATACTTGCCAAGGTTCCTTTTCAGATACCACAGCACGGATTCGCCATCTTGGACTGCTGTCAGAGATCGGCTAACACAGAGCAGGAGAAAGCAGCTTCATGGAGCTCCCAGCAGGAGACAGTGCACCTGGTAACAAGCGATACATGGTTTCCTACCCCACATGCTCTTCCTGCTGCTCTACCTCTGAGCTTCCTGGCTGGCTGCAGTAGCTCAGCCGGCACGGAAGTACAGCATCCCTGACACTTGGATTCCCACAACCCACATCGCGGATCAGTGGACAAGGAGTACCGGGAAACCAGCTTCACAAAGTTCACAGCAGGAGACAGAGCACCCAGTGTCTTAGTCATCTAGTGCTGCCAGAACAGAAATACCACAAGTGGATGGCTTTAGCTAAGAGAAAATTATTTCCCAACGATAAAGTAGGCTAAAAGTCCAAATTCAAGGCATCAGCTCCAGGGGAAGGCTTACTCTGTCTGTAGGCTCTGGAAGAAGGTCCTTGTCCTCAACCTTCCCAAGGTTGAGGAGATTCTCAAGCTCAGAGACTCTGGGTCCAAAGGACACAATCTGCTCCTGGTGCTGCTTTCTTGGTAATATGAGGTCCCCAACTCTCTGCTTGCTTCCCTTTCCTTTTTATCTCTTGAAAGATAAAAGGTGGTGCAGGCTACAGCCCAGGGAAACTCCCTTTACATTGGATCAGGGAGGTGACCTGAGTAAGAAAAGGTGGTGTTAAATCCCACCCTAATCCTTTTAACATAAAACTACAATCACAAAATGAGGACAACCACACAATACTGGGAATCATGGCCTAACCAATTTGATACACACATTTTTGGGGGAACATAATTCAATCCATTATACCTGGTAATGAGTGATATACACTTTCCTGACTCCCACCCTTCTTCCCTTCCCCCTTTGGTCTTCTCTGCTTCCCGCCAGCCACAGTCTCTTGGCCATAAGACAACTGCTTCTGCCCCGGGCTGCTTGGATTCACCCCGTCCACACTGGCCGGGTCCCTGAGCTGCTGTAGCTTTTTCTGTGTCTTTTGGTATCCTCCTTGCCTCCCAACACCTCCCCCTCCTTTCTCTCAAACACCTGGCTCCATGTGCCATCTTTGCTTCTTCTTGAAAGGCTATGAAGCCCCACTCAACTGGGGAACCACTCCCCTGCCCTGCGACACCATGCTGGTGGGATTTTTTTTTTTTTTTGCTTGCTTGCTTTGATTTATTTTGCATGATTATCTCAATTGATGCAGAAAATGCATGCAACAAAGTCTAACACCAATTCCTGATAAAAACTCTCAATAAAATAGGTATAGAAGGAAAATTTCTCAACACAGTAAAGGACATATATACAAAACCAACTGCCAATATCATTCTTAATGGAGAGAGGCTGAAAACATTCCCCCTGAGAACAGGAACAAGGCAAGGATGCCCTTTATCACCACTCCTATTTAACACTGTGTTGGAAGACCTAGCTAGAGCAATAAATCAAGAAGTAGAAATAAAGGGCATCCAAACTGGTAATGAAGAAGTTAAACTCTCCCTGTTTGCAGATGATATGATACTATACATGGAAAACCCAAAAGACTCTATGAAAAAACTATTGGAACTAAGAGAAAGATTCAGCAGAGAAGCAGGATACAAGATAAACGTACAAAAATCGGTTCGATTCCTATACACCAATAAAGAGAACAATCAAAAGGAAATCAGGAAAATAATACCATTTATAATAGCCCCTAAAAAAAATAAAATACTTGGGAATAAATCTAACCAGGGATGTAAAAGACCTATACAAAGAAAACTACAAAACACTACTGCAAGAAACCAAAAAAGATCTATATAAATGGAAAAATATACCAGTCTCACGGATAAGTAGGCTCAACAATGTGAAAATGAAAATTCTACCCAAAGCCATCTACAAATATAATGCAATCCTGATCCAAATACGAATATTCTTTGAAGAGATGGAAAAACTTATCATTAACTTTATATGAAAAGGGAAGAAACCCCAGATAAGTAAGGGACTACTGAAGAAGAATAAAGTAGGAGGACTCATGCTACCTGACCTCAGAACCTACTATACAGCTATGGTAGTCAAAACAGCCTGATACTTGTACAATGACAGATACACTGACCGATGGAAGAGAATTGAGAACACAGATGTAAATCCATCAATCTATGGCCACCTGATCTTTGACAAGGCCCCAAAATCCATCAAATGGGGAAAAGACAGTCTTTTTAACATATGATGCTGGCAAAACTGGATATCCATCTGCAAAAAAAAAAAAATGAAACAGGACCCATACCTCGCACCATATACAAAAACTAACTCAAAGTGGATCAAAGACCTAAATACAAAGCCAAAAGCCATGAAGTTCATAGGAGAAAAAATAGGATGACTGCTAGAGGCCCTAATACACAGCATTAACAGGATACAAACCACAACCAACAACACACAAGCTTCAGTGGATAAGCTAGATAACTGTGATCTTCTAAAAAGTAAACACTTATGCTCATCAAAAGACTTCACCAAAAGAGTAAAAAGAGAACCTACAGACAGGGGAAAAAAAATTGGCTATTACAAAGCAGACAAAAGTCTAATCTCTAAAATCTATAATAAAATTCAACAACTCTACAACAAAAAGACAAATAATCCAACTAAAAAATGGGCAAAGAAAATGAACAGACACTTCACCAAAGAAGACATTCAAGTGGCCAACAGACACAGGAGGAAATGCTCAGGATCTCTAGCCATTAAAGAAATGTAATCAAAACCACAAGGAGATACCATCTCACCCCAACATTACTGGCATGAATCAATAAAACAGGAAATAACTGATGTTGGAGAGGCTGCGGGGAGATCAGAACTCTTATGCACTGCTGGTGGGAATGCAAAATGATACAATCATTTTGGAAAATGATACGGCACTTCCTTAGAAAGCTAGAAATAGAAATACCATATAATCCAGCAATCCTACTCCTAGGAATATATCCTAGAGAAATAAGAGTCAACACACAGACATATGCACACCTATACTCACTGCAGCATTGTGCACAATAGCAAAAAGATGGACACAACTGAGATGCCCATCAACAGATGAATGGATAAACAAACTGTGGTACATAACACAACAGAGTATTACACAAAGATAAAGTACAATGATGAATCTTTGAAGCATCTTATAACATGGATGAATATGGAGGGCATTATGCTGAGTGAAATAAGTCAATCACAAAAGGACAAATATTATATGAGACCACTACTGTAAACACTCATGAAAAAGTTTACATACAAAAAGAGACTCTCTTTGATGGTTACAAGGGAGGGGAGGGGTGGGGATGCAAAAACACTAAATAGACAATAAATAAGTGGAAACTTTGCCGAAGGGTAAGACAGTAGTACAAAATACTGAGGAAGTCAGCATAACCTGTACAAGGCAACGTCATGGTGGCTCCTTAGACACATCCAAACTCCCTAACGGACCAAATTCCTAGGCTGGGGATTGTGGGGACCACGACCTCGGGGCTATGTAGCTCAATTTGCATAACATAGTTTATAAAGAATATGTTCTACATTCTACTTTGGTGAGTAGCATCTGGAGTCGTAAAATCTTGTGAGTGGCCATCTTGGATACTTCACTGGTCTCACTCCTTCGGGAGCAAGGAAGAATAAAGAAAACTAAAGATACAAGGGGAAGATTAGTGCAAAGGACTAATGGGCCACATCTACCACGGCCTGCACCAAACTGAGTCTAGTACAACTAGATGATGCCCAGCTACCACTACTGACTGCTCTAACAGGGATCACAAAAGAGGGTCCTGGACAGAGCTGTGCAGAGAAAAATGTAGAACAAAATTCTAACTCGAAAAGAAAGACTAGACTTGCTGGCCTGACAGAGACTGAAGAAACCCTGAGACTATGGCCCCTGACACCATTTGAGCTCAGTAATGAGGTCACTCCTGAGGTTTACCCTTCAGTCAAAGATTGAACAGGCCCATGGAACAAAATAAGACTAAAGGGGTGCACTAGCCGTGGGACAGAAACTAGAAGGCAGGAGGGAACAGGAAAGCTGGTAATAGGGAACCCAGGCTTGAGAAGGGAGAGTGTTGACATGTCATGGGGTTGTTAATTAATGTCATGGAAAAATATGTGTACTGTTTGACGAGAAACTAGTTTGTTCTGTAAACCTACATCTAAAGTACAATTAAATAATAAATATAAAATACTCAGTAGTGAATTCAAGAAAGCTAATGGAAATTTTCTGAGTCACATAAAAGAAAGTTTCAGAAGAGAGACATAACATAGTCCTGGATGGAAAGCTTGAATATGTAAAAGGTGACAGTTCTTCCAAAATGAATTGACAAATTAAAGACAGTATCAAATAAAGTCATACGGGACGTATGTGAAAACAGTGACAAGGCCTAAAGAATTACGAGAAATAAAATTATCAACAAACATTTAAAGTGCTACTGTAACACACAGAAAATTTTTTGCTCTTTTTTTTTTTTTTTTTTTTTTGCCTGTGTTACTTCATGGCTTTTCCTTTTGTGAAAGGAAGAAATGATGAAGTAAAAGAGCTGAACAGAAGATTTCAAAGGGTGGCTCAAGAAGATAAAGTATTACAATGACATTTGCAAAAACCTGGAGATAGAAAACCAAAAGGGAAGAACACACTCTGCATTTTCAAGCTGAAAGAACTGAAGAAAAAATTCAAGCCTCGAGTTGCAGTAGTGAAGGATTCTATGGGGAAAATATTAAATGACTCAGGAGGCATCAAAAGAAGATGGAATGAATACACAGAGTCACTATACCAAAAAAAAATTGGTCGACGTCCAATCATTTCAGGAGGAACCAATGAGCAGGAACCAATGGTACTGAAAGGAGAAGTTCAAGCTGCACTGAAGGCACTGGCGAGAAACAAGGCTCCAATAATTGATGGAATAGCAATTGAGATGGTTCAACAAGTGGATGCTCACTTATCTATGCCAAGAAATTTAGAAGACAGTTACCTGGCCAACCGACTGGAAGAGATACATATTTATGCCTATTCCCAGGAGAGATGATCCAACTGAATGCAGAAATTATCCAACAAAATCGTTAATATCACATGCAAGCAAAATTTTGCTGAAGATCATTCAAAAGCAGCTGCAACAGTATATCGACAGGGAACTGCCAGAGATTCAGGCAGAATTCAGAAGAGGATGTGGAACCAGGAATATCATTGCTGATGTCAGATGGATCCTGGCTGAAAGCAGAGAATACTAGAAGGATGTTTACCTCTTTTTTTATTGACTATGCTAAGGCATTCAACTGTGTGGATCATAACAAATTACGGATAACTTTGTGAAGAATGGGAATTCCAGAACACTTAATTGTGCTCATAAGGAACCTGTACATAGATCAAGAAGCAGTTGTTCAGGCAGAACAAGGGGATATTGTGTGGTTTAAAGTCAGGAAAGGTGTGCATCAAGGTTGTATCCTTTCACCATACCTATTCAATCTGATGCTGAGGAAATAATCTGAGAAGCTGAACTATATGAAGAACTCAGCATCAGGATTGGAGGAAGAATCATTAACAACCTGCACTGTGCAGATGACACAACCTTGCTTGCTGAAAGTGAAGAGGACTTGAAGCACTTACTGATGAAGATCACAGTCTTCAGTATGTATTACTCCTCAACATAAAGAAAACAAAAATCCTTACTACTGGACCAATAAGCAGCATCATGATAAACAGAAAAAGATTTAGATTGTCAAGGATTTCATTTTACTTAGATCCACAATCAACACCCACGGAAGCAGCAGTCAAGAAATCAAAAGATGCATTGCATTGGACAAATCTGCTGCAAAAGACCTCTTGAAAAAGTGTTGAAAAGCAAAGACGTAACCTTGAAGACTAAGATGTGCCTGACCCAAGCCACGGTATTTTCAATTACATCATATGCATGTGAAACCTGGACAACATAAGGAAGACTGAAGAATTGACACTGTTTAATTGTGGTGTTGGTGAAGAATATTGAATATACCATGGACTGCCAAAAGAACAAACAAATGTGTCTTGGAAGAGGTACAGCCAGAATGCTCCTGAGAAGCAAGGATAGAGAGACTGTGTCTTACATACTTTGGACATGTTGTCAGGAGGGATCAGCCTCTGGAGAAGGACCTCATGCTTGGTAAAATACAGGGTGAGTGGAAAAGAGGAAGGCCCTCAATGAGATGCACTGACATAGTGGCTGCAAAAAAGGCTCGAGCATAAGGACGATTGTGATCATGGTGCAGGACCGGGCAGTGTTTTATTCTGTGGTACACAGGGTCGCTATGAGTTGGAACTGACTCAAGGGCACCTATCAACAACATATATGTTTATTTGGAAACCCTGGTGGAGTAGTGGTTAAGAGCTACAGCTGCTAATCAAAAGTTCGGGAGCTCAAATCCACCAGGCGCTCCTTGGAAGCCATATGGGGCAGTTCTACTGTCCTATAGGGTCACTATGAATCAGAATCGATTCAGCAATAATGGGTTTGGTTTTTATATAAATGTTTATATGCTTTACTGGTTTTGCTTCTTAGGGAACTCAACCTAAGACAGGTGTTCTTAACTTAAAATTAATTCCAGTAATATTCTATCTCCACAGATTTCAGTTAAAAACTCATAAGCTACGCAGAGGAAAAATGCACAATCACTTCCACAGTAAAAGAAATCTTTTTCATATGAATAAAATGTTCTCATGAAAATCATTTTGACTATTAATTTTGTACCAAAATTTTCATCACTTCTGAAAACCTCTATAAATGAAGCAAGAAGCAGGCATTCTGTATCCCCTAAACCAGCTGTTTGTCACTTTATGTAACATTTTCAGCCAAATCCAAGGTATGCTTGATTAAACTGAGCTTATATCCTAGGATCACAAAGAGCAAGTTGTAAACTAAAAGGCTAACTGTAGCCTCTGGTATCCTAATCACATAATTTAATGACAAACTTTCTTTGAGTGACTTCACAAGAAGCTAATACCTGGAAAAGGAGTTTACTAACCTATTATACCTTGAATATCATTAGTAGGATTGAACAGGTCTTTCAGATGCCACAAACAAGTTTAGGACACAGCGGGGAGAAACTAAAAAGGAAACATGAAGAGGAAGATGTAGGGGGAAAAAAATTAACAGAGGCAAAAAATTAGAGATGAAAATCGCTGATATGACAAGATAGAATGCAAAGAATTGTTTAAGCACTTTAAGGTCCCATTTCCTACCCTAAAGAACTTTGGGTCTAAAGTTTTGCCTAGTGTTCCATATGCCTGAATTTTTATTATGTGGATCAAACTGCATTAGAAATGTTTCTATCCAAATCAAAAGTTAAAAAAAAATCAGGATGATTCATGTGTGTCAGCCACCTTCACCTTTGGTCAGGGAACTGAGCATGCTCAGTAAAATACTGGTGACAATTCACATTTCCTTCTTCATCTTCCTATTTCATTTATCGACGGTTCTGTTCTTTTATTGACTATGCATAGGCTTTCAACTGTGTGGATCACAACAAATTATGGATAACACTGCAAAGAATGGAAATTCCAGAACACTTAATTGTGCTCATGAGGAACCTGTACATAGATCAAGAGGCAGTCCTTTGAACAGAACAAGGAGATACTGTGTGGTTTAAAATCAGGAAATGTGTCTGTCAAGAGTGTATTTATCACCATACTTATTCAGTCTGTATGCTGAGCAAATAATCTGGTTTATGAAGAACATAGCATCAGGATTGGAGACTCATTAACAGTCTTAGATGTGCAGATGACACAAACTTGGTTGCTGAAAGTGAAGGGGATTTGAAGCACTTACTGATGAAGATCAAAGGCTACAGTCTTCTTCAATATGGGTTACACCTCAACATAAAAAGAACAAAAATCCTCACAACTGAACCAATAATAAAAGGGGAAAATATTGAAGTTGTTGAAGATTTCATTTTACTTGGATCTACAATCTACGCCCATGGAAGTAGCAGTTAAGAAATCAAATGACATATTGCGTTGAGAAAATCAGCTGCAAAAGACCCCTTTAAAGTGTTAAGAAACAAAAATTTCACCTTGAGGACAAAGGTGCACCTGATCCAAGCCATGGTATTTTCAGTCCCCTCACATGTGTGCAAAGCTGGACAATGAATAAGGAAGACTGAAGAAAAAATCAATGCCTTTCAATTATGGTGTTGGACAAGAATATTGAATTTGCCATGGACTGCCAGAGAACAATTTGTCTTCGAAATACAGCAAGAATGCTCCTTAGAGGCAAGGATGGTGAGAGTTCTTCACATATTTTGGATGTTAATAAGAGGGATCAGTCGCTGGAGGACACCATGCTTGGTAGAGGGTCAGGTAAAAAGAGGAAGACCCTCAAAGATGGATTGGCAAAGTGGCTGCAACTATGGACTTAAACATAACAACCATTGTGTTGATGGTGCAGGACAGGGCAGGGTTTCATTCTGTTGTACATAGGGTTGCTATGAGTTGGAGCCAATTGGACGGTACCTAAGAACAACTTCCTATTTCATACAACTGACATACTTGAGGACTCATTATTTTTAATGGTATGACAAGGTAAGATCTATAAGCACTTCAGAAAAGTGACCAAGACATTCTATGGCAGGATGAAAAAGGATAACCTGGATCAAATCTTACTTCAGGAAGGAAGCTACACCTATAACAAAATATTAAGTCAGAGACATTCAGGTGTTAGTTTTATATGTTCATGCATGTAAGGGACATGCATTGTCCATCCCTGTCGTTTGGGTACTGTCCCTACCAATATAATTCCAGTAGAGCTGACATAAGAGCCCCTGTCCCTCTTGCCTCCCACGCTGGCTAGTCAGACAACCCAATTTCCCTGGACACACAGATTAGACCAGGGCTGGCACCATAAAACTACCATGATTACTCAGTCCTTTTTGAGGAACTGAAAAGGACACTGGGTACACAAATGTTCTCTCTCCATCTCCAGCCTGGAAATGGTGAACACTTTTAGAACATATACAGTACGCCTGAGAATAAAGCCATCATAAAAGCAAAGTCAAAAGAGAATAGTTATACACCTGAGTTCAATTTCACTCCCTTGCACTTTTACTCTAGCCAAAAAAAACCCTGATTTTCTAAACTTCCAATGCCTAAATTTTCTCCTTCGCCCGGAATATGTTGGTGATACACTATCAGAACTGCAAAATTTTAGAGTACATAGAAGAAACCACACCTCTCACACTGAGAAAAGCTGTCACAGATAGCTTCAAATGCCTAATCAAAAATCCACATCATATGTTATCATGTTACCAATTATTTTTACTCCAGTGTGCTGGGGGAAAGAAAAATTACCTTTCAATCTTTTACATAATCTTCCTGTTAGTTTTTCATTTAAAAATTGGGGGTAAAGTGAGAGGTGGGGCCAAGATGGCTGACTAGGTAGACGCTACCACGGATCCCTCTTGCAACAAAGACTCGAAAAATAAGTAAATCGATCACATACATGACAATCTACGAACCCTGACCATCAAACACAGATCTAAAGAGTTGACCTGAGTGACAGGGGAGGGAAAGCCGCGCCCTGAAGGAGTAACCTCTTCTGGAACCGGCATCCCACTCCCCAGCCTTGAGCCCTCACGATTCCCTGCTGCTGAGTGGCGGGGCTGATTGCAGCTTGCTGAGGTGGGGCAGGCACGGGACACACCCCTAACCCCTAGGCCCCTGGGGTAACCTTGGTAGACAGCCAGTGCAAGCAGGCTTCACACTGACATGGCTAATGAGAGAACGAGCACCATGGGGAAGCAGTGACTCTTTTCGAAGCCTAGAGCCAACGGCCCAGTCAGAACACCTTGGCGCTGGGCTTTGGACTGGGCGCGGGGGAGCTGAGCATGACTTCCCCAGATGGCACAAACACGGGACGCAGCCCTAGCCCCCTGAAGTGACCTCGGGGGAAGCCCAGCCAGTGCATGCAGGCAGCACAGTGATGCGGCTAACAGGAGGAGAAGTTATCGGGAGGCAGCGACTGGTTTTGGAGCCTGGAGTACAGCGTCCCAGCCGGGGAACCTTAGTGCTGGGCTTTGGACTGGGAGCGGAGGAGCTGACTACGGCTTCTAAGGCAGCACAAGCACAGGACGTGGGCCAGACCTTCCAGGGCAATCTTGACCCAGCCAGCACACATAGGCTACAACCCCCTCGGGAATCTCAGATAAAACAGTCATCACCAAGCAAGATAACCAACTTTGTCTATATTGCTGGGTGCTACTCCCTCCTATCTATCTGATCCCACCCCTCCCTGGCCCAGGTGGCTTCATTAACATTGGAATTTCCTGGGCCAGAGAGTGAAGTGCTCTGCGGGTTTTTTTTGTTGTTGTTGTTTGGTTTTTGTTTTTTCTTTTCCGAACCCATTCTCCTGGCCTAACAGAAGCAGCTACTAAAAACCCAGGGATGAAAAATCCTTCCCTGACTTTCCTAAACTGAAATCAAAATACAGAATCAGCTCCAGCCAAGCATATGAGATCCACAGTCTTTGGCTTTCATCCCTACAGGGAACAAGGTGGCTATTATAATGCAAAGGCAATTCTGATAGAGACCTAACTGTAATTGTTTTAGTAGATCACTAGAAAGACAAGTTTTCCATGCCTGATATCTCTACCTATTAAACAGAGACCTCACTGATCCACAACAGCGAACTGAGGGCTGAAGCTACACCCAAACCACCTAGCCACCTGCTAAAAGGGTCTGAGGGTACTGACGCCTACCAATCTTTAGAAGTACATGCATTGGGTGCCTAAGGTACAGCTGCAGAGCCCACTCACCAAAGTGCTTTAGGAATAGAGACACGTTTACCTCACTGGCATGTGGGGGAAGGCTGTCAGCATCCTGCCCCCCCGGAGTGTGACCCCCTGCGCCTACTAGAATATGGTACACACAACTATCACCACTACTCCTCTAAGTTAATAGGTGACAGCCTACACCACACATTTGGTGACCCAAAATCAGAACATCTAAGGTGATTCTATTCAAGAATAGCAAATGGACTCTCAGGCGTATATATCTGGTGACAGCCCAAACCAGCTGGTAATAGGACATAAGTGATTCAAAGGCTACAAAAATCAAGACAGCACAATCTAGTAGCCCGTCTGGGTATACTGAAAGAAAACAAAACAAGATAAGACTCAGTGAGCAAATAAAAAATAAATTATTATAATATCTTTTAGATGGCTCGGAGACAGCAGTTGATATCAAACCAAATAAAGCAGACAGTGATTGCTTCTACAACTCCCCAAATTAAAGAATCAAAATCTTCCCCAAATGAAGACACAATCCTGGAATTGCCAGATGCAGAATACAAAAACTAATATACAGAATGCTTCAAGACATCAGGGATGACCTCAGAAATAAAATAAAGCAATCTACAGAAAAAGCCAAGGAACACACTGATACAGCAGTTGAAGAAATCAAAAAGATTATTCAAGAACATAGTGGAAAAATTAATAAGCTGCAAAAATCCATAGAAAGACAGCATTCAGAAATCCAAAAGATTAACAGTAAAATTACAGAATTAAACAATAGGAGGTCAGAGGAGCAGAATCGAGCAATTGGAATGCAGAGTGGGGGAGATGGAGAATAAAGCAAGTGACACCAATATAGTTGAAGTAAACTCATATAAAAGAATTCTCAAAAATGAAGAAACCCTAAGAATCATGTGGGACTCTATCTAGAAGAATAACTTGAATGTGATTGGAGTTCCAAAACAGGGAGGGATAACAGAAAATACTGAGAAAATAGCTGAAGATCTGTTGGCAGAAAACTTCCCTGGCATCATAAAAGATGAAAGGAAATCTATCCAAGATGCTCATTGAACCCCATATAAGATTGATCCGAAAAGAAAATCACCAAGACATTATCATCAAACTTGCCAAAACCAAAGATAAAGAGAACATTTCAAAAGCAGCCAGGGAGAAAAGTCACCTACGAAGGAGAATCAATAAGTTCAGACTATGCAGCAGAAACCATGCAGGCAAGAAGGTAATGGGATGACATACATGGAGCACTGAAGGAGAAAAACTGTCAGCCAAGGATGATATATCCAGCAAAATTCTCTCTCAAATATGAAGGTGAAATTAAAACATTTACAGATAAACACAAGCTTAGAGAATCTGCAAAAACCAAACCAAAGCTACAAGAATTACTAAAGGAAATTGGTCAGAAAATCAATAATATCAGATACCAACACAAGGTCACAAAACAAAACATCCTGATATCAATTCAAATAGAGAAATCACAAAAACAAATTAAGATTAACTTTAAAAAGAAAAAAATGCTCAAAACAGGGAATCATTAAAGTCATTACGTAAAATATCACAATAATCAAAAAGAGGGACTCAACACAGGAGGCATAGATCTGCCATGTGGGGAGGAAAACAAGGCGATATAGGATGATACGAGTTAGGTTTTTACTTAGAAAAATAGGGGTAAATATTAAGGTAACCACAAAGAGGTCTAACAATTCCATAATTCAAAATAAAAATGAAGAAAAACATAACGACCCAGCGAACATAAATTCAACTACTGTGAAAATGAGGAACACACAATTTACAAAGAAAAACTTCTCAGCACAAAAAAGTGGGAAAATAAAATTGTCAACAATGCACACAAAAACGCATCAAAATGACAGCACTAAACTAATACTTATGTATAATTGCGCTCAATGTAAATGGACTAAATGCACCAATAAAGAGACAGTCTCAGATTGGATAAAGAAACACAATCCGTCTATATGCTGCCTACAAGAGATACACCTTAGACTTAGAGACACAAACTAAAACTCAAAGGATGGAAAAAAATATATCAAGTAAACAACAATCAGAAAAGAGCAGGAGTGGCAATATTAATTTCTGACAAAATAAACTTTAAAGTTAAATCCACCACAAAGGAAAAAAAAGGACACTACATAATGATTAAAGGGAAAATTTACCAGGAAGATATAACCATATTAAATATTTATGCGCCCAATGACAGGGCTGCAATATACATAAAACAAACTTGAACAGAATTGAAAAGTGAGATAGACACCTTCACAATTATACTAGGAGACTTCAACACACCACTTTTGGAGAAGGATAGGACTTCCAGTAAGCTCAGTACAGACACGGAAGATCTAATTGCTACAATCAACTAACTTGACCTCATAGGCTTATACACAACACTCCACCAAAAGGCTGCAAAGTATACTTTTTTTTTCTAGTGCACATGGAATATTCTCTAGAATAGATCACATATTAGGTCATAAAACAAAACTTTGAAGAATCAGAAAAATCGAAATATTACAAAGCATCTTCTCAGACCACAAGGCCATAAAAG
Organism: Loxodonta africana; assembly: GCF_030014295.1. Lineage (NCBI taxonomy): Eukaryota > Metazoa > Chordata > Mammalia > Proboscidea > Elephantidae > Loxodonta > Loxodonta africana. The sequence continues at coordinate 88,071,642 of NC_087346.1, forward strand.
TAGAAATCAGTAACAGAAAAACCAGGGAAAAGAAATCAAATACTTGGAAACTGAACTCAAAAAAGATTCGGTTATAGAAGACATTAAGGAGGGAATAAAGAAATTCATAGAATGCAACGAGAATGAAAACGCTTCTATCAAAACTTTTGGGACACAGCAAAAGCAGTGCTCAGAGGTCAATTTATATCGATAAATGTACATATACATAAAAAAGAAAGAGCAAAATCAGAGAACTATCCCTACAACCTGAACAAATAGAAAGTGAGTAACAAAAGAATCCATTAGGCACCAGAAGAAAACAAATAATAATAATTAGAGTAGAATTAAATGAATTAGAGAACAGAAAAACAATTGAAAGAGTTAACAAAGCCAAAAGCTGGTTCCTTGAAAAAATTAATAAAATTGATAAACCAGTGGCCAGACTGACTAAAGAAAAACAGGAAAGGAAACAAATAACCCGAATAAGAAATGAAATGGGCCATATCACAACAGACCCAACTGAAATCAAAAGAATCATGTCAGATTACTACAAAAAATTGTACTCCAACAAATTTGCAAACCTAGAAGAAATGGATGAATTCCTAGAAAAACCCTGCCTACCTAAACTAACACAATCAGAAGTAGAACTAAATAGACCCATAACAAAAAGACATTGAAAAGGTAATCAAAAAACTCCCAACAAAAAAAGCCCTGGCCCAGACAGCTTTACTGCATAGTTCTACCAAACTTTCAGAGAAGAGTTAACACCACTACTACTAAAGGTATTTCAAAGCATAAGAAATGATGGAATACTACGTAACTCATTCTATGAAGCCAGCATATCCCTGATACCAAAACCAGGTAAAGACACCACAAAAAAAAAGAAAATTACAGACCTATATCCCTCATGAACATAGATGCAAAAATCCTCAACAAAATTCTAGCCAATAGAATTCAACAACATATCAAAAAAATAATCCACCACGACCAAGTGGGATTTATACCAGGTATGCAAGGTTTTTTATTTATGCAAGGTTGGTTAAATATTAGAAAAACCATTAATGTAATCCACCATATACATCAAACAAAAGACAAAAACCACATGATCTTATCAACTGATACAGAAAAAGCATTTGACAAAGTCCAACACCCATTCATGACGAAAACTCTGAGCAAAATAGGAATTGAAGGAAAATTCCTCAACGTAATAAAGGGCATCTATACAAAGCCAACAGCCAACATCATTCTAAATGGAGAGAGCCTGAAAGCATTTCCCTTGAGAACAGGAACCAGACAAGGATGCCCTTTATCACCACTCTTATTCAACATTGTGCTAGAGGTCCTAGCCAGAGCAATTAGGCTAGACAAAGAAATAAAAGGTATCCGGACTGGCAAGGAAGAAGTCAAATTATCTCTATTTGCAGATGACATGATCTTATACACAGAAAACCCTAAGGAATCCTCCAGAAAACTGCTGAAACTAATAGAAGAGTTTCGCAGAGTTTCAAGTTACAAGATAAACATACAAAAATCACTTGGATTCCTCTACATCAACAAAAAGAACATCAAAGAGGAAATCACCAAATTAATACCATTCACAGTAGCCCCCAAGAAGATAAAATTCTTAGGAATAAATCTTACCAAAGATGTAAAAGACCTATACAAAGAAAACTACAAAGTACTAGTGCAAGAAACTAAAAGGAACCTACATAAGTGGAAAAACATACCTTGCTCATGGGTAGGAAGGCTTAACATAGTAAAAATCTCTATTCTACCAAACCAAAAACCAAACCAAATCCACTGCCGTCGAGTCGATTTCGACTCATAGCAACCCTATAGGACAGAGTAGAACTGCCCTGTAAAGTTTCCAAGGAGCGCCTGGTGGATTCAAACTGCTGACCTTTTGGTTAGCAGCCGTAGCACTTAACCACTACGCCACCAGGGTTTCCAAAAGCCATCTATATATACAATGCACTTACGATTCAAATTCCAACATTTTTTAATGTGGAGAAAAAAATCACCAACTTCATATGGAAGGGAAAGGAGCCCCAGATAAGGAAAGCATTACTGAAAAAGAACAAAGTGGGAGGCCTCACTCTTCCTGATTTCAGAACATATTATACAGCCACAGTAGTCAAAACAGCCTGGTACTGGTAAAATAACAGGCACATAAACCAATGGAACACAATTGAGAACCCAGATAAAAATCCATCCACATATGAGCAGCTGATATTTGACAAAGGCCCAGTGTCAGTTAATTGGGGAAAAGATAGTCTTTTTAACAAATGGTGCTGGCATAACTGGATATCCATTTGCAAAAAAATGAAACAGGACCCATACCTCACACCATGCACAAAAACTAACTCCAGGTGGATCAAAGACCTAAACATAAAGACTAAAACGATAAAGATCATGGAAGAAAAAATAGGGACAACGTTAGGAGCCCTAATACAAGGCATAAACAGAATACAAAACATTACCAAAAATGATGAAGAGAAACCAGATTAACTGGGAGCTCCTAAAAATCGAACACCTATGCTCCCCTAAAGACTTCACCAAGAGTAAAAAGACCACCTACAGATTGAGAAAAAATTTTCAGCTATGACATCTCCAATCAGTGCCTGATCTCTAAATCTATATGATTCTGTCAAAACTCAACCACAAAAAGACAAACAACCCAATTAAAAATTGGGCAAGGGATATGAACACGCACTTCTCTAAAGAGGATATTCAGGCGGCTAACAGATACATGAGAAAATGCTCTCGGTCATTAGCCGTTAGAGAAATGCAAATTAAAACTACGATGAGATTCCATCTCACTCCAACAAGGCTGGCATTAATCCAAAAATCACAAAACAGTAAATGTTGGAGAGCTTGCGGAGAGATTGGAACTCTTATACACTACTGGTGGGAATGTAAAATGGTACAACCACTTTGGAAATCTATCTGGCATTATCTTGAAAAGTTAGAAATAGAACTACCATACAACCCAGAAATCCCACTCCTCGGAATATATCCTAGGGAAATAAGAGCCTTTACACGAACAGATATATGCACACCCGTGTTTATTGCACCACTGTTAACAATAGCAAAAAGCTGTAAGCAATCAAGGTGTCCATCAACAGATGAATGGTTAAATAAATTGTGCTATATTCACACAATGGAATACTATGCATCAATGAAGAACAGTGACGAATCTGTGAAACATTTCTTAACATGGAGGAACCTGGAAGGCATTATGCTGAGCGAAATTAGTCAGAGGCAAAAGGACAAATATTGTGTAAGACCACTGTTATAAGATCTTTAGATATAGTTTAAACTGAGAAGAAAACATTCTTTTGCGGTTACGAGGGGGGAAAGAGGGAGGGTGAGAGAGGGGCATTCACTAATTAGATAGTAGATAAGAACTACTTCAGGTGAAGGGAAAGAAACCACACTATACAGGGGAGGTCAGCACAACTGGACTAAACTGAAAGCAGTTTCCTGAATAAATTGAATGCTTCAAAGTTCAGCAGAGCAAGGGCGGGGGTTTGGGGACTATGACTTCAGGAGACATCTAAGTCAATTGGCAAAATACATTCTATTAAGAAAACATTCTGCATCCCACTTTGAAGTGTGGCGTCTGGGGTCTTAAATGGTAACAAGCAGCCATCTAAGATGCATCAATTGGTCTCAACCCACTTGGATCAAAGGGAAATGAAGAACACCAATGTCACAAGATAATTATGAGCCCGAGACAGAAAGGGCCACTTGAACTAGAGACTTACATCATCCTGAGACCAGAAGAACTAGATGGTGCCCGGCCACAACCAATGACTGCCCTGACAGGGAACACAACAGAGAACCCCTGAGGGAGCAGGAGAACAGTGGGATGCAGGCCCCAAATTCTCATAAAAAGACCAGACTTAATGGTCTGACTGAGACTAGAAGAATCCCAGTGGTCATGGTCCCCAAACCTTCTGTTGGCCAAGGGCAGGAACCACTCCCAAAGACAACTCATCAGACATGGATTGGACTGGACAATGGGTTGGAGAGAGATGCTGATGAGGAGTGAGCTACCTGTATCAGGTGGACACTTCAGACTGTGTCGGCATCTCCTGTCTAGAGGGGAGATGGGAGGGTAAATAGGGTTAGAAACTGGCAAAACGGTCACGAAAGGAAAGACTGGAAGGAGCGGGCTGACTCATTAGGGGGAGAGTAAATGGGAGTATGTAGTAAGGTGTATGTAAGTTTATGTGTGAGAGACTAACTTGATTTGTAAACTTTCACTTAAAGCACAATAAAAATCATTTTTAAAAATTTTGGGAGCAGGGAAACAAGTTACAGTAAGGATTAAATGAACTACGGGAGTATTTAGAATAAGGCTTGACAGGTTGCAAAGACTCAATAAAAGCTTTTTTTGTTTGTTTTGTTTTTGTGCTTTAAGTGAAACTTTATAAAATCAAGTCTTTGCTGTCATACAAAAATTTATATACACCTTGCTGTATACTACTGATTGCTCTCCGCCTGGTGAGACAGCCCCCTCCTTCCCTCCAATTCTCTTTTCATGTCCATTCTACCAGCTTCTGACCCCTCTGCCCTCTCGTCTCTCCTCCAGGTAGGAGATGCCAACATAGTCTCAAGTGTCTACTTGATCCAAGAAGCTCATTCTTCACCGGCATCATTTTCTATCCCATTGTCCAGCCCAAGCCCTGTCTGAAGAGTTGGCTTTGGGAATGGTTCCTGTTTTGGGCTAACAAGCGGTCTGGGAACCATGACCACCGGGGTCCTTCTAGTCTCAGTTGGACCATTAAGTCTGGTCTTTTTACAAGAATTTGGGGTCTGCATCCCATTGCTCTCCTGCACCCTCAGGGGTTCTCTGTTGTGCTCCCTGTCAGGGCAGTCATGGGTTGTAACCGGGCACCATCTAGTTCTTTTGGTCTCAGGCTGATGATGGAGTCTCTGGTTTATGTGGCCCTTTCTGCCTCTTTGGCTCATAATTATCTTGTGTCCTTGGTGTTCTTTATTCTCCTTTGATCCAGGTGGGTTGAGACCAATTGATGCATCTTAGATGGCCGCTTGCTAGCGTTTAAGACCCCAGACGCCACTTTTCAAAGTGGGATGCAGATTGTTTTCTTAATAGATTTTATTATGCCAGTTGACTTAGATGTCCTCTAAAACCATGGCCCCCAAACCCCCGCCCCTACTACACTGACCTTCGAAGCATTCAGTTCATTCAGGAAACTTCTTTGCTTTTAGTCAAGTTGTGCTGACCTCTCCTGCATTGTGTTGTACTTCCCTTCACCTAAAGTAGTTCTTACTACTATCTAATTTGTGAATACCCCTCTCCCTCCCTCCCTTACCCCTCTCGTAACCATCAAAGAATATTTTCTTCTCTGTTAAAACTATTTCTCCAATTCTTATAATAGTGGTCTTATAAAATATTTGTCCTTTTGCAACTAATTTCTCTCAGCATAATGCCTTCCAGGTTCCTCCATGTTATGAAATGTTTCACAGATTCCTCACTGTTCTTTATCGATGCATAGTATTCCATTGTGTGAATATACCATAATTTATTTATACATTCTTCTGTTGATAGGCACCTTGGTTGCTTCCATCTTTTTACTATTGTAAACAGTGCGACAATGAACATGGGCATGCACATATCTGTCCATGTAAAGGCTCTTATTTTCTAGGATATATTCCAAGGAGTGGGTTTGCTGAATCATATAGTAGTTCTATTTGTACCTTTCTAAGGAAGCGCCAAATCAATTTCCAAAATGGTTGTAGCACTTTACATTCCCACCAGCAGTGTATAAGTGTTCCAGTCTCTCCACAACCTCTCCAACACTTGTGTTTTTTGGATTAATGCCAGCCTTGTTGGAGTGAGATAGAATCTCATTGTAGCTTTGATTTGCATTTCTCTAATGACTAATGATCGTGAACATTTCCTCATGTATCTGTTGGCTACCTGAATGCCTGCTTTTGTGAAGTGTTTGTTTATATCTTTTGCCCATTTTTAAATTGGGTTATGTGTCTCTTTGTAGCTGAGTTTTTGCAGTATCATGTAGAGTTTAGAGATCAGGTGCTGATCAGAAATGTCATAGCTAACTTTTTGCCAATCAGTAGGTAATCTTTTTACTCTTTTGGTGAAGTCTTTGGATGAGCATAGGTGTTTCATTTTTAGGAGCTCCAGGTTATCTAGTTTTTGTATACAGTTTATGCCATGTATTAGGGCTACTAATGTTGCCCTATTTTTTCTCCCATGATCTTTGTTGTTTCAGATTTTCAATTTAGGTCTTTGAATCATTCTGAGTTTGTTTGGTGCATGGTGTGAGGTATGGGTCTTGTTTCATTTTTTTGCAGATGGATATCCAGTTATGCTAGCACCATTTGTTAAAAAAGACTGTCTTTTCCCCCATTTAATTGGCTTGGGGCCTTAGTCAAATGTCATCTGCTCATATGTGGATGGATTTTGTCTGGATTCTCAGTTCTGTTCCGTTGGTGTGTGTATCCGTGGTTGCACCAGTACTAGCCTGTTTTGAATACTGTGGCGGTATAACAGATTCTAAAATCAGGTAGAAGGCCACCTCCCACTTTGTTCTTTTTCAGTAATGCTTTACTTATCTGGGGCCTCTTTCCCTTCTATATGGTTATTTGTTTCTCCGTCTCATTAAAGAATGTCACCGGAATTTGGATCAGAATTGCATTAAAACTAAAGATTACTTTTGGTAGAATAGATCTTTTTACAACGTTAAGTCTTCCTATCCATGAGCAAGGTATGTTTTTCCACTTACTTAGGTCTCTTTTGGTCTCTTGAAGAAGTGTTCTGTAATTTTCTTTGTATAAGTCCTTTCCATCTCTGGTAAGATTTATTCCTAAGTATTTTTATCTTCTTGAGGGCTACAGTAAATGGTATTGATTTAGTGATTTCCTCTTCGATGTTCTTTTTATTGGTGTAGAGGAATCCCACTGATTTTTGTATGTTTATATTGTATCCTGATACTCTGCTGAACTATTAGCTTCAGTAGTTTTCTTGAGGATCCCTTACGGTTTTCTGTGTATAAGATCATGTTGTCTGCAAATAGAGATACTTTTACTTCTTCCTTGCCAATCTGGATGCCTTTTCTTTTTCTAGCCAATTGCTCTGGCTAGGACCTCTAGCACAATGTGGAGTAAGAATGGTCATAAAGGGCATCATTGTCTAGTTCCCAATCTCAAGGGGAATGCTTTCAGACTCTCTTCATTTAGGATGATGCTGGCTATCGGCTTTGTATAAATGCCCTTTATTATGTTGAGGAATTTTCCTTCTATTCCTATTGTGCTGAGAGTTTTTATCATGAATGGGTGTTGAACTTTGTTGAATGCCTTTTCTGCATCAACTGATATAATCATGTGATTCTTGTCTTTTATTTATATGATGAATTACATTGTTTTTCTAATGTTGAACCATCCCTGCATACCTGGTATAAATCCCAGTTGGTCATGGTGGGTTATTTTTTTGATATGTTGTTGAATTCTATTGGCTAGAATTTTGTTGAGGATTTTTGCATCTAAGTTCATGAGGGATATAGGTTTGTAATTTTCTTTTTGTGGAGTCTTTACCTGGTTTTGGTATCAGGGGTATGGTGGCTTCATAGAATTGAGTTTGAGAGTATTCCATCCTTTACTATGCTCTGAAATACTTTTAGTAGAAGTGGTGTTAACTCTTCTCTGAAAGTTTGGTAGAACTCTGCAGTGAAGCCATCTGGGCCAGAACTTTTTTTGTTGGGAGTTTTTGATTACCTTTTCAATCTCTTCTTTTGTTATGGGTCTATTTAGTTGTTCTACCTCTGTTTGTGTTAGTTTTGGTAGGTAGTGTGTTTCTAGGAATTCATTCATTTCTTCTAGGTTTTCAAATTTGTTAGAGTACAATTTTTCATAGTAATCTGACATGATTCTTTTAGTTTCAGTTGTGTCTGTTGTAATATTGCCCATCTCATTTTTATTTAGGTTATTTGCATCCTCTCCTGTTTTTCTTTTGTCACTTTGGCCAGTTGTTTATCAATTTTGTTGTTTTTTTTCAAAGAACCAGCTTTTGGTCTTGCTAATTCAATTGTTTTTCTGTTTTCTATTTCATTTACTTCTGCTCTAATTTTTATTATTTGTTTTCTTCTGGTGCCTGAGGGTTTCTTTTGTTGCTCTCTATTTGATCAAGTTGTAGTGATCTTTGTTTTGGCTCTTTCTTCTTTTTGGGTGTGTGCATTTATTGATATAAATTGGGTCTCTGAGCTCTGCTTTTGCTGTGTCCCAAGGGTTCTGGTAGGAAGTGTTTTCATTCTCATTGGATTCTATGAATTTCTTTATTCCATCTTTAATGTCTTGTATAATCCAGGCTTTTTTGAGCAGGGTATTTTTCAGTTTCCAAGTGTTTTCTTTCTTTTCCCTGTTTTTCTGTCATTGATTTCTACTTTTATGGCCTTATGGTCAGAGAAGATGCTTTGTAATATTTCAATGTTTTGGATTCTGCTAAGGCCTGCTTTATGACCTAATATTTGGCCTATTCTAGAGAATGTTCCGTGTGCACTAGAAATTATACTTGGGTGCTTTAGGTGGAGTGTTCTGTACATGTCTGTGCGGTCAATTTCGTTGATTTTGGGATTTAGATCTTGTGTCTTTATTGAGCTTCTATCTGGATGTCCTGTCCTTCACCGAAAGTGGTGTGTTGAAGTCTCCTGTTATTACTGTGGAGCTGTCTATCTCACTTTTCAGTGCTGTTAGTTTATGTATCTTGCAGCCCTGTCACTGGCTGCATATTTAGTATGGTTATATCCCCCTGGTAAATTGTCCCTTGAATCATTAAATGTGTCCTTCCTATATTTTATGGTGGATTTAACTTCAACATCTATTTTGTCAGAAATTAATATTGCCATTCCTGGTCCTTTTTGGTTGTTGTGTATTTTTTCCACCCTTTTGAGTTTTAGTTGATCTGTGTCTTTAAGTCTAAGGTGTGTCTCTTTTAGGCAGCATATACATGAATCGTGTTTTCCAATCCATTCTGCCACCCTCTGTCTCTTTATTGGTGCATTTAGTCCATTTACATTCAGCATAATTATGGACAGGTATGAATTTAATGCTACCATTTTGATGTCTTTTTTTGTGTGGTGTTGAGTTTCTTTCTCCCACTTAATTTTTTTTACTTAGTTTATGTATTCTTTTCCTCATATTCGTTGCTTTTGTTTCTGCTGAGTCTCTGTTTTTTTTATTTTGATGCGTAGAATCATTTGTCTCCTTTGTGGTTACCTTAATATTTACCCCTACTTTTGTAAATTTAAACCTTTTATGTCTTTGTATCGCCTTGTCTTCCTCTGCATATGAAAGATTTATTATTACATTTCTTAGTCCCTCTTTCTTGTTTTAATATTGCCTTCTTTTACATAATAACATCGTTGTTTCCCTGTTTATTTTTTTGCCTCGATTTGTTTTTGCTACTTCCCTGTCGGGGTTGACATCTGATTGTTCTGTCCAGTGTTTTCGTCTTGGGTTGATACCTGATATTATTGATTTTCTAACCAAGAACTCCCTATAGTATTTCTTATAGTTTTGGTTTGGTTTTTATGAATTCCCTAAACTTCTGTTTATCTGGAAATGTCCTAATTTCACCTTCATATTTTGGAGACCGTTTTGCTGGATATATGATTCTTGGCTGGCAATTTTTTTCCTTCAATCCTTTATATAAGGCATCCCATTGCCTTCTTGCCTACATGGTTTCTGCTGAGTAGTCCAAGCTTATTTTTATTGACTTTCCTTTGTAGGTGACTTTTCATTTATCCCTAGCTGCTCTTAAAATTCTCTCTTCATCTTTGGTTTTGGCGAGTTTGATTTATGTGTTTTGGTGACTTTCTTTTAACGTCTTCCTTATGTGGAGTTCAATAAGCATCTTGGGCTAGGTATCTACTCATCTTTCGCAGTATCAGGGAAGTTTTCTGCCAACAAATCTTCAACAATTCTCTCTGTATTTTCTGTCATCCCTCCCTGTTCTGGTACTCCAATCACTCATACGTTATTTCTCTTGTTAGAGTCCCACATGATCCTGAAGTCTTCATTTTTATGAATTCTTTTGTCTTATTTTCTTCCCATATACTGGTGCCAAGTGTTGTCTTCGAGTTGACAAATTCTGACTTCCACTTGCTCAATTCTGCTCCTGTGACTTTCTCTTGTCCACTTATGTAATTTTATTGGTAATCTTCTGAATTTCTGATTGCTACCTATGGACTTTTCCAGCTTATTTTTGATTTTGTTCCTGAATAACCTTTTTAATTCCTTCAACTGCTTTATCTCTGTGTTCCTTGGCTTGTTCTGTGTATTGCCTGATTTCCTTCCTGGTGTCTTGAAGGGATCTGTATATTAATCTTTTGTATTCTGCATCTGGTAATTCCAGAAAGGCACTTTCATCCAGAAGATCCTTTGATTCTTTGAGAGCTTGTTGAGGCAATCATGGTTTATATGTGACTTGATAACTGACTGTTGTCTCCTAGCGATCTATAATTTATTGGATTAGCTTATTTTATACTTTGTTACTGTATCATAGCTTCTTGCTTTGTCTTGTTCTGATATGCCCAAATGGGTTGAGTGAGCTAGATTATTTTCACCTTTCGAGCTCTGCCTCCAGATGGCTAGTGCTGTTATCAGGTAAATCAGTCTAGGAGTCCATTCACTTTTCTTGTTGAATTCACCTCAGGTGTCCTGGTGGCTGATCATCGTGTGGTACAGGTTCTGTCCTATAGTCTTAGAGGGGCGGAGTGATTGATGTAGGTACCAGTATCTGGTTCCAGCAGGTGGTCACACTCTGAACAAGGCGGGGGAATGAGAATCATCTCCCAAGTGTCTCTGTGGAAAGCGTTTCTCTCTTCCCTAGAGTGTACAGGTGGGTGGGTTCCGCAGACAGACTGTGGGCACCTAATGTTTTTGGTTGTAAGGACTGGGAGGTACCAGTTATCCTTGGACCCCTATCATGGGTGGCTGAGTGACCTGAGTGGAGCCAACAGCTCTTAGGCCCCTGACATGGGTAGGTGAGGACCGTTTAATAGGCAGTGGTAAACATCAAACACCAACATCTTCCCTGCACAGCTGAAACAGTTTAGTCTGCCAACAAGGGCCTATTCTCCTGAAATAGGCCCACACAGGTTCATGCGGGAGGAATGGTACTCAAAGTCCACGGACCGTTTATGCCTGAACAGGAGCTGCTTCTGTCTTCAGCTCCCTCGTTTAGTGGAGCTGGCAAATTACCTTTTCCCGCAATTGCAAATTTATTTCTTCTCCAAGGCCAGAGCGATAGCTCTAGGAGCTCAACAGGGCCTATGTGAGGCCCAGGGAAATCAACAGCTTGTGAAGCAGGCTTGGGGGCGGGGGGGGGGGGGGGGCGGTAAAACATTCGGAAGTACTTAGCTTTTGTCAAGTGCCATTGTTCCCTGGTTCCGGAGGTGAGAGTAAGCTGTGTGGCTGTCTGCTTCTCCCTGAGCAAAGTGCAGCCAAATGCTAGTACCAGCCTGCCACAGCCACTCACAGGAATGGTGCCTGAGGGCTCCCAGCATTTTCAGTCCGGTAACTCCTCTCCACTTCTGAACCGTCTCTACCTCCTCCTGCCACTCAGTTCATTTTCTAACTTTGCCTTTAATGTTCAGGGATCCTAGCTTGTCATAAATACACTCATTTCATTTGCTTTTTCGCATCTTTAAGAGGGCTCTCTGGAAGCATTTATTCTGCAGTCCTGGCCCTGCCTTTCAAGTCTCAAGGCTGTTTTTTAAGATTAACTGGGTATTTATCTTAATACCCAGAATACAAAGCATAAGTTGCTGTTTAAGTAACTGGACCCCTTAGGAGAACTCTCCACTTAATGAAGAATCTAGAAGGGTATGTGAATGTTTAAAATTCCCACAGTAAAATTTAGTGCTATTTTAATGTATATTCTATTTTTTCCAACTCATAGCGACCCTATAGGACAGGGTAGAACTGCCCCATAGAGTTTCCAAGGAGTGTCTGGCAGATTCGAACTGCTGGCTTTGGTTAGCAGCCATAGCACTTAACCACTACGCCACCAGGGCACTGGGTTTGGTTTTTTTTTTTTTTTTTTTGGCTTCTATTTTCTCTTCCCCCAAAAAGATAAAGTGGCTTCTTAGGAAAAAGCAAATTGAACATTATTAAATGAAATCTGCATTTTCATTTGCTATTCTAGAATAAACACTAAAGCACACAACCTGGTGTTTTCACAATTATGGACAAGGATGATTATATCTCAGTTCCCCTCTATGGTTCCTGATTAATCTTGAGACATCTTATTAACTCTATAGCCCTCTGTATAAGTGGGTTCCACATCCACAGATTCAACCAAAGCTGGATTGAGAACATTCGGGAAAAAAGTTGCAAAAACCAGAACCTAAATTTGCCACAGACCAAACACTAGAATGATGTGTAGACATCCCCTGCCACAGCCTCCTGCCATTTCAGATCCTCATTTCGCTCATTTATGCACTGTTTGCCTTGCATTTTGCTCACTACTTTTGTTGTGTGCACCCTGTTTCTGTGAAGAAGTGATTCCTAAAAAGCAATTAAGTGGTCAAAGCAATCTCTAAAAGGCTAAGTGTGAGAGTGCTGAAGACAGCGAGAGGAAGGAGTTGAAGGCTTGTAGGGGCTGGCTGGCTAGCTATGTAATGCTTTACAGACTCATGAACTTCAAAATTACAGAACTGGCACTGGCTGATGCCCACGCAGTATCAGTGTTCAGAAAAGAGCTCAAGAAACTCAGAGAAAGACTACCTTCTGGAGTAAGTCAACTGCAATGAAACAACTCTTCGCATGGTATTTACCTTGTATTAGGTTTAAGTAATCTACAGATGATTTAAAGTGCACCAGAAGACGTGCATTAGTTATAAGCAAATACCATGCCATTTTACATAAGCAACTTCAGCATCCATGGATTTTGGTATCCCATGAAGCTCCTGGAACCAATCCCTGTGGATGAGGGATGACTGTAACTGAATGAACAAACAGGATGTTGCATATAGTACAATGGTTTAGTGGAGCTGTTAAGACATCCTAGCTTGAATCTTGGGTGCTACAACTTCAGTATTTGCAATCTTGGGCAAGTTCCTAGCCTTTATGGGCCTCATTCCCCATCTATAAAAACAGGGATGATTGGGATTATATGAGGATGAAGGAAGTCAGTACATGGAAATGCAAGTCCTTGTTATGTACTAAGTACACAACATAATTTATAACTTTACCATTATTTCCAGAAAACAACTTTAATATTACCAAGTTTTATGTAACTGGTCATTTCTTAATAACATTTTTAGTGATTCTTTGTAAACCTTAGATATACTTCAGTTTAACAACTTGAAAAGAACCTTAGATATTAACTTGTCTAACTTATGTATACAAACAAAATGTCAGCAAAAAGACATTTCTATCATCAACTGTTTTTAGTTTGATTAAAGGCAATACTGAAATTAGAACCCAGGTTTTATAACATCCAGTTTAATGCTCTCTCTTCTCTATCAGACTGCATACATCCTCAGGATTTTTTTCTAAAATAGGTAAAAACGAACAAAAAAAAACTATTCATTGGGAATACATGAAAATGCCAAGAGTGCGAAGCCAGTCAAAATATAGTTTAAATATCTTTCAAGAGCAGTGTTCCTGTGTTCCTCATATAGTCCCATAAATATAGATCAAATGTTAAACTGTATGTATCAAGATTTGGTGCTGAGTAAAACTGTAAATATGACATTGTATAGAAACATACACTGTTAAGAGCAGGCAGTCATTCAGATTCTCCCAAATGTTTACAGATTCAACTATATAAAGGCCAAAATTTCAGATATAATTCAAGAAAATGAAAAACAATTCTTTTATCAGCTATGTTTTCTTGGGTGACTCTACTTCTATGCTATAGTTTATCAGGAAGAATTGACAGTTAACTTTAAAATACAGAAACTGACTATAAGAGGGTTGATTTTCTAAGTTTACTACTACTCCCTCCCCCCCACTAGGTATTTTCACAGGTGCTGCTATACCAATTTTTTTAATATGTTGCTGTAAAAAAATTAGTGTAGCACACTTGCAAAAATTATTTGCTGGGAAGGGCGGAACGAAGAGCTTGGTAAGTAAACATAGAAGGTGTATGTTATTTGTGTAAAAATACAGTAATTCTACTGTATTTCATCAGTTCTTACAATAAAAATAGAAATAAGCTTTTAATATCATTAGCTTAGGTTGCCTTAGGACAAAAAGCAAATGGGATTCTTAACATTAACATTCACTTGTCTACTAACACCTAATAAACAAATTTGTAACAAGGCAAAAAAAAATACAACAAAAAGTATCTATCTTTACCAATTTATTTTATACAAAACAGTAGCAATGTAGAATATGGGAATCTTCCGCTGCCACGCACGCAAGTTGTGAATATTCCAAGCCAATGTACAGTTTTTGGAGGGGAAGGCTAAACAATAGCATCAACCATGCTACTGAACTTAAGAATTTTTTATTTTTCAAAAAGGTTTAAAATTAGATAGCAATGTCTTCTTCATATTGCTCTCATCATTGAAGATGGAAGAAAAATAAAAAGTGACGTTATAAGTTTAAAAAAGGGGGAAAGGAAGGGAAAAACCAAGAGGCTGCTACAACACTGCCATATAGTCAAACCATCATACTTCAATATTTGCATACTTGATAGCAGCATTATTTTACTGAACCGTGTGCAACTACATGTAGAAACACATCAAAGCAAAATGTCATGGCAGTTATCAATCAAGATTCAAAAGAAAGAAAACAAACAATAACCTTAGGATGAACACACTATAAGTAGATGAACATATGAAGAATGAATCAATATCTACATTCTTGGACTGTTCCATTCTGCTCCGTGTGTGTCAACTCAATTGTCAACTGTGCATTTTTGGCGGATTTGAGTTTTTCCAGTTCTTAGTAAACTGCATGCTTGGAACAAAGAGGGTCATAATAAATCCTTCTACACAATGAACTTTAAGTAGACAGCTGAAAATAAATTTACTACTTGTAAACACACACCAAAAACAAAAAACAAAAAAAAAGATTTTTTTTTTTTATCTTTAAACAATCAGTGCTTCCAAAAGCGCATTATCTTCGATATCGACCTCTCTCCCCTCGGTCTCTGTCCCGATCACATAATCGCTCTCTTTCTCTTTCTCTATCTCGCCCTCTATCTCGCTCTCTGTCTCTTCTATTATCTCTGGGGCGATCTCGCTCTCGTTCCCGATCTCTTTCACGGGGTCTACTTCTCCGGCCACTGACAACCGCTTGGGTGCGACGAAGGAAATCATCCACCCTCATGTCATAATCATGCTAGAAAAGGGAAGAAACAGTTTGGGCATGTCAAAATTTCCACTGAAATTTGAGTCCCTATACTGTAGTTTTTATTTGACAGACAAATCTAAAGAAATATAGTTATTAATTCACAGAATTATAATTTAGGCACTGCTCAGAAAAAGGATTTTTAATGTCTCAGTAATCAAATACCTATAACAACAGGGCTATTCAAACCTCATAAAAACCATTTCAAGCATAAGGTTTCCTATTTAACTTTTCCATACAGTCCTTTTAACAAGATTATTGTATTAATGCTTTTCTGTAACAGGCTAAACCAACTTTTTTCCATCCTACAATTCTACAAACTAATCTCAATCAACTCTGCCCTCTTAAGGTGAAATTAGGAATTTTTATGTTCAAAATTTTCTTTCAACCTAAACTGCTGTTGATAAATGATTTATGGAATTAGATCGAAATATGAGAAAACAGGAAATCCCGATGGCATAGTGATTAAGTACTGTGGCTACTAACCAAAAAGGCTGGCAGTTCAAATCTACCAGGCACTCCTTGGAAACTCTACGGGGCAGTTCTACTCTGTCCCATAGGGTTGCTATGAGTTGGAACTGACTCAACGGCAACGGGTTTTTTTTTTTTTTTTTTTGGTAAGAAAATATTACTTCAGTAAAAATGCCAAGTCATTTCCACAAAGAGCCAACAATGCATAAAAGACTGAAGAAGACAACGAAGGGAAAGATGAGCAACTGTGAACATGAGTGCAAAGGAAAAGCTAACAATCCCTGCTCCAGTTTAAGCTTTCTATCCTAGGTTCACAACTTTACTTAACTGAATATACTCCTTTTTCAAGTCAGCTTAAATAACTGCAGACATAAGGCTCCGAAACACAATTACATACAATTATATATCACTATTACTTATAATGAATCTATGCATTTTACATAAGCATGAAATACATATACCCAGAAACCTAGTGCCGTCGAGTCAATTCCGAAATATATATACAAACCAAAAAAATTACTATACGAAGGTCCAAGAAATGGTACAGCTTGTCAAAAAGGGTATGCTTAGTAAAAGAATCGTGAAATGAATTCTTATTTTGAAAATCCTATCATTCAAAAAGGCATTTTTAAAAAGCATGGTAACCACTTAGTGAATAGACATCATCACAAACTCTGCATCTCCTTCTTGTGTGACTAACTGGGAAAAGCTAATTTGTAATTACTCAGTTCAGAAGAAAGGCCTGGCGATCCACTTCCAATAAATCAGCCACTGAAACGCTACGGAGCACTGTTCTACTCACACACACGTAGTTCACCATCAGTCAATTCAGTTCTGGTTCACTGACACCTTACGTGTCAGAGTAAAACTGCTCCACATGGTTTCCAATGGAAATAGATCATGAGGACTTTCTACCTAGGCACCTCTGGCTGGACTCAAGCCACCATAATTTTGGTTAGCAGCCCAACAGGTTAACCATTTGCACCACCCAGGGACTGCATCAATCACTTAAAAACCAAAAAAAAAAAAAAAAAAAACCAATGCCATTGAGTCAATTCCGACTCACAAAGACCCTATAAGACAGAACAGAACTGCCCCATAGGTTTACAAGGCTGTAATCTTTACAGAAGTAGACAGCCATATCTTCTCTTGCAGAGCAGCTGGTGGGTCAATCTGCTGAGTCAGCAGCTGAGCAATTAACCAGCGTACCACCAGGGCTCCTTACTAGTCAGTTAAAAACCAAAAACCCATTGCCGTTGAGTTGATTCCAACTCACAGAAGCCCTGTAGGACAGAACAGAACTGCCCCATAAGATTTCTAAGGAGTTGCTGGTAGATTTGAACTGCCAACCTTTTGGTGAGCAGCATAAACTGTTAACCACTGCACTGCCAGGAACCCTATTAGTCAGGATCCTCAAATTGTTTTATTGAATGTTAAATGTCTTAATTTTAAAGCATCAACTTTTTTTTTAATGATAAGGAAATAAATGAAAATGCTTAGAAGTATTTCAAAGATAAGCTAGGAAACTATTACTCTGACCAACCCTCTCAAATATGTGTGCTCTTCATTTAGCAGGAACACAGAGGATGTTTGCCTGGCTCAATGCACACTCAAGCAAAAAAAAAAATAATAATAATAACTTCCAACTTTTACGCTCTACTTTAACAACCAAACTACCTTTCTAAGGCTATTAAACTTATATGCACATGGCTTAAACTTTCAACAAGTGCCAGGAGACAATTTCTACTATTTAAAACAAAAGTACTATTTAAAAAAAAAGAAGCCATTTAATTAATAGTCCCACTAGTATAATGAAGATCAAGAAACCATGAACTAGAGATAGCTGCATCTCTCAACATCAGTTTGTCATATGCTAGCATCATTTTAAGAACCAAAGGCAGAGCAGAGGTCCAACAATTCACTTGGATACCAGTTTCAACAAAAATTGGTAAATATATAAACAAACGAGATTGATACCATATTTGATGACTAACTTAATACGAACCATCTACCCTATGAGAGTTAAAACTGAGAATATATAAAAAGCTTAGAAATACCCATTAGCAGTATTAATTACATAGTTATACACCCTCTCCTCACTTAACAACATGGTTAGGTTCCAAAGACCAGGTCGTTAAGAGAAATTGGTGTTAATGCGAAAATGAAGAACGACCACATTAGATCACAAAATGGAAGATTACTACATCATTACATATACCAAATTATGTCATCACATAACTTCCAAACGACATCATTACATAACTGCCAGGCCACTGAGAACCAGGATCCAGCCGAGCTGACACATAACCTTAACCACCAAAGCCAGCGTTACTCCTGCCTCACACCTTGCGTTCAGTGCTGCCACCTGTACGTCATTTAATGGGCAAAGCAGTTGGATAGATTTTTTAGTGTCATAAATGAGAAATGTCATATAATGGGACGGTCAGTAAGGTGTGATTACAACACACGTACAGAAAGGAAATATACCTAGCATTACCTAAAAGTTATATACAGGAATTATCTAAACTTAAGCCATATGTTTGTGATTTGATCAGCAAAAGGAATATAGTATATTTTAAACAATCCAAAAGGGCATGATGAGCTATTTCAAATAAAAATAAGTTGTAAATTACTCCAAAACAGTCTGCAGTAAGAATATGAAATGCTTCATCAGTCAACATAATCTGGTATTTCCCTCATTTAAATTACCTACAGACTTCTAAATAGTTCCCTCACACCTTTGCCTTCTCATGCACTTACTACTCGTTTATCTCTGTATCTTGCTTCATGTGGTACTGGATGATGTCCTGAGTAAGGGGGATGGGCTTGAGGAGGTGGAGCATGATGCTGATAGTACGCATGATGTGGAGGCTGTTCCATTCCTGGGTAAGGGGGCTAAGAAAAAAAAAGACAGAGAACCATTTCCATAAGAATCTACCAAATACTCTCATAAAGCAACCATTCTTAGGATCGTTCCACCCACAACACCCCCTAAACAAGTAATTTAAGCTGACTAGCCACTCACTTTGATGACATCAAGCATCCTCACATGTCCGACTGCTGAATACATAATGTGTGTAATAACTTAACTTCACATTTTTAGGATTTAACAGGTTTACACTTTTCTACCCATATTACTTAAATACTAATAGAAATAGCAAACACGTTAACACTTACTAAGAGCTAAGCACTGACCTAAACACTTTACATGTCTTATTTCTCACAGTAAACCTATGAAACAGGGAAAAATGAGGAACCAAGTGGTTAAGTAACTTCCTTAAGATAACACTGCTAGCAAAGGGGTGGGCCCAGTATACAACGGCAGACATCCTGGTTCTAGAATCCATGATCTCCACACCACTATGTACTAACCTATACCTTTAAAAAAAAAAAAAAAAGAATTTAATAAACTTTTAAATGTCTTTATAGAGGGGAAATCAAAGATTACTTTAAGTGTCAAGATAATATACTAAATACTTCCATTTTTTAAATTTCATAGACTCTAAAGGAAAGAAATCTTCAAGTTGTATACAGTAGTATACAACTATATACTACCTTAAATAGAGTAAGAGTCAGATAAAGAAACTACATAAAAGCAGTGTTTAAGTTAAAAAATAATAAAAGCTACTTAAACTTCTGAGTTTTATTTCTTGGTAATTAATACTTCATCCATCATCTCCAATACCTTAAAATACACTTTAAGTGACTGAAAGCATTCCCCTTGACAACAGGAACCAGACAAAGATGCCCTTTATCACTTATCTTCTGCATCATTGTGCTGGGAGTCCTAGCTAGAGCAGTAAGGCAAGAAAAAGAAATAAAGAGCATCCAAATTGGTAAGAAGTACAAATATCCCTATTTGCAGGTGATATGATCCTATACACAGAAAACACCAAAGATTCCACAAGAACAGTACTGGAACTAATAGAAGGTTTCAACAAAGTAGCAAGATACAACATCAAAATGGATTCTTTTACTCCAACAAAGAGAACCTTGAAAAGGAAATTCGGAAAACAATACCACTTACTATAGCCCCACAAAAGATAAAATACTTAGGAATAAATCTAACCAGGGTAAAAGACCTACACAGACACACCTCATTTTAATGCACTTTTGCTTAATTGCGCTTTTTAAAAATTGAAGGTTTTTGGCAGCCCTGTGCCGAGCAATTCTATTGGTGCTGCTTTTCCAACAACATGTGCTCACCTGGTGTCTCCGTCACATTTTGGTAATTCTCACAATATTTAAAACTTTTTCATTATTACTGTATCTGTTATGGTGACTTTTGATTCTGATGTTACTACTGTTAATTGTTTTGGGGCGCAAGGAAATATGTCCCTGTAAGATGGCAAACTTAATAAATGTTGTGTGTGTTCTAACTAGTCCATGGACTTGTCATTCCCCTATCTATCCACCTCTCCTCAGGCTTTCCTATTCCCTGAGAGACAACGATGTCGAAACTAAGCCAATTAATAACCCTACGATTGCTTCTAAGTGTTCAAGTGAAGAGTCGCATGTCTCTCATTTTAAATCAAAAGCTGGAAATGATTAATCTAAGTGAGAAAAACATGTCAAAAAATAAGACAGGCTGAAAACTAGGCCTCTTGCACCAAATAGTTAACCAAGTTGTAAATGCAAAGGAAAAATTCTTGAAGGAAATTAAAAGTGCTACTCCAGCGAACACAGAAATGATGAGAAATCAAAACAGCCTTATTCCCGATATGGAGAAAGTTTTAATGGTCTGGATCAAAGATCAAACTAGCCACAAGGTTCCCTTAAGTCAAGCAAGGCCCTAACTCTCTTCAGAATTATGAAGGCTGAGAGGTGAGGAAGCTGCAGAAGGAATGTGACGCTAGCAGATGCTGGTTCATGAGGTTTAAGGAAAGAAGCCGTCTCCATAACATAAAAGTGCAACGTGAAGCAAGTGCTGAAGAAGAAGCTGCAGTGAGTTATCCAGAAGATCTAGCTAAGGTAACTGACGGAGGTGGCTATGCTAAACAACAGAGTTTCAATGTAGACAAAACAGCCTTACACTGGAAGAAGACGCCATCTAGGACTTTCACAGCTAGAGAGGAGAAGTCAATGCCTGGCTTCAAAGCTTCAAATGACAGACTGACTCTCTTGTTAGGGGCAAATACAGCTGGTGACTTTAAGTTGAAGCCAATCCTCATCTGCCATCCCAAAAATCCTAGGCCACTTAAGAATTAGGCTAAATCTACTCTGCCTGTGCTCTATAAATGGAACAACAAAGCCTGGATGACAGCTCATCTGTTTACAACACGGTTTACTGAATATTTCAAGCCTACTGTTGAAACCTATTGTCCAGAAAAAGATTCCTTTCAAAATATTACTGCTCACTGACAATGCATCTGGTCACCCAAGAGCTCTGATGGAGATGTACAAGGAGATTAATGTTTTCATGCCTGTTAACACAACCACCATTCTGTAGCCCATGGATCAAGGAGGAATTTCAAGTCTCATTATTTAAAAAATGCATTTCATAAGGCTATAGCTGCCATAGTGATTCCTCTGATGAATCTGGGCAAAGCAAATTGAACAACTTTTGAAAAGGATTCACTATTCTAGATGCCATTAGGAACATTCATGATTCATAGGAGGTCAAAATATCAACATTAACAGGAGCTTGGAAGAAGGTGACTCCACCCCTCATAGATGATTTTGAAGGGTTCGAGATTTCAGTGGAAGAAGTCTGCAGTTCTGCTGCAAATAGCAAGAGAACTAGAATTAGTAATGGAGCCTGAGGATGTAACTGAATTGCTGCAACCTCGTGATCAAACTTTAACGGATGAGGAGTTGGTTCTTATGGACAAGCAAAGAAAGTGGATTCTTGAGATAGAATCTACTCCTGGTTAAGATGCTGTGAACCTTATTGAAATAACAACAAAGGATTTAGAATATTATGTAAACTTAGTTTTTATTTAAGCAGGGGCAGGGTTTGAGAGGACTGCCTCCAGTTTTGAAAGAAGTACTTACTTTGGTTGAAATGCTAACAAACAGCATTGTATGCTACAGAGAAAGCTTATGTGAAAGGAAGAATTAATATGACAAACTTTATTGTTGTCTTATTTTTAAAAATTGCTACAGCCACCCTAACTTTCAGCAACCACCACCCTGATCCATCAGCAGCCACTAACACTGAAGCAAGACCCTTCACCAGCAAGAAGATTGTGACTTGCTGAAGGTTCAGGTGACAGTTAGCATTTTTTAGCAATAACGTTATTAATATATGTACATCACATTTTTAGACATAATGCTACTGTGCACTTAATATACTATAGTGTAAACGTAACCTTTATATGCACTGGGAAACCAAAAACTTCATGTGACTCTCTTTACTGCAATATTCACTTTACTGCAGTGGTTTGGGATTAAATTCACAGTATCTCTGAGGTATGCCTATACAGAGAAAACTACAAAACGCTACAAGAAACCAAGAGACCTACATAAATGGAAAAACATACTATGCTCATGGATAGGAAGACTCAACATTGTGAAAATGTCAGTACTACCCAAAATGATCTACATATATGAGACACTCCTGATCCGAAATCCAACAACACTCTTTAACAAGATGGAAAAACCGATCACTAACATACGGAAAGAAAAGAGGCCCCAGATAAGTAAAGCATTCTTGAAGAAGAGCCAAGGAGGCCTCACACTACCTGATTTCAGAATCTACCACAAAGCCAAGGTAGTCACAACAGCCTGGTTCTGGTGTAAGGACAGACACATAGACCAATGCAACAGAATTATGAACCAAGATGTAAATCCATCCACCTTTGGACAGCTGACCTTTGACAAAGGGCCACAATCCATTAAATGAGGAAAAGGCAGTCTGCTTAACAACTGCTGCTGGCCAAAACTGGATGTTCATTTGTAAAAAAATATGAAACAAGACCTATACCTCACACCGTAAATAAAAAATAACTCAAAATGGATCAAAGATCTAAATCTAAAACTATAAAGATCTTGGAAGAAACAACAGGGACAAGAGCAGTGGCCCTAATATACGGCATAAATTGAATACCAAACATAACTAAACATGTATAAACAGGAGAAGATGAACTAGCTAAATGAGATCTCCTAAAAAGTTAACAGTTAAACACTTACCAAAAGCTTATGCAAAAGAGTAAAAAAGAGAACCTACAGAGTGGGAAAAAAAAAACCTGGCTACGACATATCATAATCTCTAAAATTTATAGAAAACTTCAGTACCTTAACAACAAAAAAACAATTCCACTGAAAAATGAGCAAAGGATATGAACACTTTACCAAAGACGACACTGAGACAGCTAACACACACATGAAGAAATGCTTGCAACCATGAGCCCTCGGAGAGATGCAAAAGAAAACTGCAATGAGACAGATATCATTTAACGCCAACATTACTGGCACTACTCAAAAGAAAGAGAAAATAACAAATGATGGAAAGGCAGTGGGAATACTGGAAGTATTATACAATGCTAGTGGGAATGTAAAATGGTACAAACACTATGGAAAACACTATGGAATGGCACTTCCTTAAAAAGCTAGAAATAGAATACATGCCGCAGCAATTCCACTCCTTGTTATATACCCTAAAGAATTAAGGGCCGTAACACAAATAGATATATGCACACCGACGTTCAATGCAGCATTATTTATAATAGCAAAACCATGGAAACAACCTAAGTGTCCATCAACAGACGAATGGATTAACAAACTGTAGTACATGCACACAATGGAATACTACGCAGCGATAGAGTAATGACGAATGTGTGACACATCTCACAACGTGGATGAATTTGGAGGATGCTGACCGAAATAAGTCAATCACGAAAGGACAAATATTTTACGACAGACTATTATAAAGGAGTAAAAAAAGGTTCACATACAGAAAAAAAAAGTCCTTTGATGGTCACCATGGATGGGAGTGAGAGGGATGGAAAATTACCAAATAGATAATCAGTGAAGGGAAAGCCAATAAACAATATAGGGGAAGCGAGCGAAACATGAACAAAGCATGGGAGGACACTGAGAGAAAATAAAGAACAGAGGGCAACAAAACTAACTAGTAATTACTACAGCAGAGACAATCCAGCAATGATAGTATTAAAAAACACTAATTTACAAATGGATACATAGGTACATAGGTATGTCAAGAGGTATGTGGGAGGGTATAATGAAACACACCAACTTGCAGATATAGGTTTGGTGGTGGTTATTTCTACATACATAACTGTAGGTGCAGCTTATATATTAATAAAGACAATAGAGCACAGAAGTGCCACAGTCAAGGAGTTAAGGCAACTTCTTAGACATAACCAAACACCTCGTGGGGCAAAGTACCTAGGCTCAAAGGCAAAGGGCCAGAGATTAAGGGGACATTGATGTCAACTGACACAACATAGTTCATAAAGACAAAGTTCTGCAATCTCCTTTGTAAGTAGCGTCTGGGATCGTAAAAGCTTGAGAGGGGCCAACTAACATACAAGCATTGGTCTCTTGCCATCTGGAGCAAAGTAGAGTGCAGAAAACCAAAGACTCAAGGGAGCAATTAGTTCAAAGGACTAATGCACCACATGAACCTATGCAACCTTGAGACCAGAAGAACTAGATGATGCCCAGCTACTACCACCGACCACTCTGACTAGGATCACAACAGAGGGTCCCAGGCAGAGCTGGAGAAAAATTGTCAAACAAAAAATCAAATTCACAATAAAAGCCACACTTACTGATCTGAAAGAGACTGGAGGGATCTCTAGAATATGCCCTAAGATACCTTTGTGAACTGGAACTGAAGCCATTTCCAGAGATCACGTTTCAGAAGAACCAAAGACAGGCCCATAATATAAACGATATCTGAGAGGAACATGTTTCTTAGAACAACCATTATCTGAGATCAAAGGAACAACATTTATCCAAAAGCAAAGATGGGAAGGCAGGAAGGGGTAGAAAATAAGGACAGAGAGAAAACTGGGAACCTAGAATGGAAACAGGGAAAGTGCTAACACATTAGGGGAAGGAAACCAATGTCATGGAACACTTTATGTACAAACTATCGAATGAGAACTTAATTTGCTCTGTAAACTTTCACCTAATGCACAATATATTTTTAAAAAAGGGAGACAAAAGCAAATAAATACACACACTATAAGAACATTGTGCTCTTAAAGAAAGGAAATAGCAATTAGGAAAAATCAGAGTTTAATTAGGCTTAGTTTAAACAGAGACCAATTTACACGTATTAGGGGGCACTATGCTTGTACCTAACAATGACTATGAGGATGGTGTAGGACTGGGCAGTGTTTCATTCTGCGGTACACAGGGCTGCTGAGTCGGAACCAACTTGGCAACACTTAACAACAAATGCTAACCTTTACATGTATTATTTGAAATTATCAGCTCAACAATCCTTATGAGGTTGATACTATTCCATTAAATTGTAAGCACACAAAGGCATAATGTACATTTCTCTCACCACTGTATACCTATAGTAAGCACAGTGCCTTGCACAGAGTAGGTACTAAATACTTGCTTGATAAGCCAAAGCATAAACAAATGCCCAGTAAGTATTACAAATGATAAAAACAAAGCAATATGTAATGAAACTTGTCCAAGGTCAGAGTTGGGAAGAAAAGAGAATACATTTGAACCCAGGCAGTGTGTACTAGTAACCACTACAATAAGCTACTATACTTATCAATAAAGCCTGTCAGCTTATTAATTTTAATATGTATTTTAAGCCTCTCAATAGATAACTGTACTAATCATATACCAAGTTAAGTACCCAAAATACTAGGAACTGCTAACAAAGTTAGGTAACTTGCAAAAATAGAATACAAACCATTCCTTGCCAAGGTGGTGGTGGTCCCATGTTATGAAATTCCCTCACATAATCATTGTAGGACTAAAATGAAAGATGACAATGTCAATATTAAATACAAAACATCCCACAACTACAAAATAGATCAGATCCTGATTTCATCTACATTAAATCTATAAAATGAAATGCTTACCCCATTTAAAAACACATCTCGGCGAACTCCTGAAAATCGTCTGTTGGGAATAAGATTTGTGAAACTAAATTCAGGTAATTCATAAACTAGTTCCAAGAATGTAATTCAAAACCAAGCAAGAGTGAACCCAACTTACCTGTCCACTTCCTGGTATCGTGGATCCTTTAAATACCCTGTTCAAACAGCAAGCATTTTAGTATATCAAATATATAATTTTTTATGATGGCATCAGCAATTAAACCTTCCCTACCACTCAATTCTTTCCATGAAATATTTAAGTGACACTACTGTATTATTTCATTCTCAAATTTCTTCTCAGTTTACATGATAATCTAAATTACCTAAATTTAGGAAGTACCTAAGTTACTTCATACCACAGAATTATAAACTGGTAGAGGGGCTTTAGAAACTCTGGTGGCATAGTGGTTAAATGCTACGGCTGCTAACCAAAGGGTCGGTCGGCAGTTTGAATCTGCCAGGCGCTCCTTGGAAACTCTGTGGGGCAGTTCTACTCTGTCTTATATGGTCACTATGAGTCAGAACTGACTCAACAGCACTGGGTTTGGTTTTTTGGTTTCAGAGAGGCTTTAGTATGCATCTTCTAAGTTCACACCCCTAATCTACCTACACAAAAAATTTATTCATTTTGAACAACAGGAGATAAGGATAAGGACAGGAAGCTATTTAAAAGACACTGCAATGGACTTTCTTAATATAAATGTTTATCTTCCACCTTGAGTACGTACACACAGGCCTTGCTGAGACAACCAGTTTCTAAAAATGCAAATCTGAGGAGGGCATCAAAATTGTACAAATGAAGAGAGATATTTTAAAGGAAAGAACCATGGAGATAAGACAAATATTCTTTTCTCTCCTTCTTTTAGTCAGGACCCAGCAAATTAAAATGTAAAAACAAGTGAGTAGCCCTATTTTTACAGAAAAACTAATTTCACTTTTTAAAAGTCACCCAGTGTGAGATAAAATGAGGTTTATTAAGTCACTTGTTTAACAGTACTGTTAACACTAACGCCAATTTCCAAACTGCCTAAGTTTTATAAGTGTACCACTGACTGTTTTAAATATGTCTTTTCTTATAGTTTGCCAGTAAGATAGGACATGGGCTATTTAAAAAGTTGCCTTTAGATTACAAACCAAATACCTCCCCATTCTTCTCAAAAACGTGAAGTTAGAATTTTTTAGTTAAAATCATATGGCATAATTTCAGTTTCCGATTAAAGCTATATGCCACATAAATTACTAAATGCCACAGGGAATAAAAGGCATAAGAGTATAATAAAGTCATTAGCTTTCTTTAACGTCTATTTAATTTTTAAATACATGTGTAGGTAAGTTTTCATTTTTCTATTACTTATAAATTAGCTATTTCAGATAACAGATTATGATAAGTTATACTGGAATAAATTAGACAATCCTAACAGAGTAGGGACAAACTATCAATAAGACTTCCTAAGGTTTAAATATTCATGTCCTAAAGTTTCTCACTTCTAAAAGTTAAGGAGTATGACAGAAGTGTATGTATTTTTTTAAAATAATTTTAAGTGAAATATCTGCAGGATTATAAAATATTAACCTGGTCTCTGGTGAAACTCAGGGGGATAGTCAATCCTTGGTTTCTTTCTGCTGTTATGAATATCATACTCTTCTGGTCGACGCCTACACAAATTAGACACATTAGAAATTAAACTAAAAACAGCTGGGAGAACAAAAAACAAAGCAAGAGTTTTTGACAGAAACAAGTACAGAGGATAGCTCATCATTTCCTTTAAAAAATGTCTTAATTTTTGGTGAGCACATAATCTTAAAATTCATAAATTTTAATTCCTCCAAATTACTACAGACCAAACCTTAAATATATTGCTTGAAGTAGTATTACTCCACAATCTCATGCTATAATGAGATGCGTAGAAAGAGCCACCTGCTCAAAACATGCAAATCACATTTTAGTATATTCTGAACATAAATAATGAGTCACGTTTAAACTAAATATTCAGTTTAACAGAACATTTTCCGAAATAGTATCTCTGCTCAGGTGTAAAAGAAAGGAAAAAAAAAAAAAAAACCTACCATCATTATACAATGAAGTAACTGAATTCTATGTATTTAAAACTTTTAAAGTCATCTTCAGATAAATCTAAACAAAACTAAGAAATTCTTTAAAATTTTCTTCTGCTTGCACAAAATTATACTTTTCACATAATTATACATAAAATTTGATACTTATTAAAAGCAAATTTACATGAAATTTTTCAAAACCTTTATACTTTGAAAAACTAATTTCTACAATTAATAACATTTAGGAATTAAGGATTTTTTTTTTTCCCAAAGTAAAATTGGCTTTTAAATACTGCCAAGTAATAGGGTCAGTCTTAACAGTTCATAAAACTAGTTCGAAGCGTATTCTTTAGAAGGTGAAATTTTACTGTCTGCAGAGGGTTGCTCTTTACTGTCTTCCAAAAATCTCGATGGTTGTTTTAAGACATCATTAAATACACTTCATTTTACTTAGCATTTAGTAAAGAGCTAAACAAAATTTTTAAAAATCAAGTTTTTAGTACTAAATATATCTTTTTACCTTTAATGCCAAATAAAAACTCTAAAATAACCTGACATCACTAGGTTTTCAGCTAGTTTTCTAAATACTGTTTTTAACAACACAGCTGTTTTATTTAGTCAAACTGCAAAGTTAAGTGAAATAACACCAAGCCCCCCAACAGAATAAAAGCAGTTGTATCTACAATTAAGACTAAGAAAATTAAAAGCTGGTTTAAAACATAAACATACCGCTTTCTTGTAGTTTGGGTAGTGCATTTACGACCGGTATAAAACATGATAGTAACAGTTCATATAGTAGTCCAACTACTGACTTTAAGCTGTAAGCCACATACATAAATGGAGGCCCTGGCAGGCTTGAGAGAAGGTGTAGTGGTGTATAAGTATAGTTTGCAGTCCATTGCAAAACTGAGGTAAAAACTTCATTTGTATATACTGTATTGCACTGGAAACCTCTTAGCTTAAAACTTCAAAAGACATCTTGGTGCTCAGTCCTTTTAGGCCAAAAATAAGGGGGCTCTGCCAGGTTTCCTCCTACCTACTCCACATTGTCCTTTTTAAGCTCAAAGAAATGGGGGCTCTTGTTGGATAATCTGTACCTACCACAGGATGTTTCCACCAAAAGGAAACTTAACCAAAGGTTTCATCCCATCAACCACACTTCCAACAGTCTTTAGCAGAATATTTTAGATTTAGCTGTATGCAAATCTATACAGGGAAAGGTGTTGGGTAGAAGGGCTTAAATCAGTCCTTTGCAAAGACTTCTCCAATTCTGTAACAAGTTAAACCCCCTTTTCCTGGAAAATGCTGTTTAGTTCATAAGGTAGTGATCAACAACAATGGCGATCCTCTAACAAACACTTTTAAGTCCACAGGTACTGCCAGCATCTGGAAAAGTTGTTAACAGACACAGCAACAGCCCTTCTTTTTGGTTTGTTGCCGGGTCTCCCAGGGCCACTTGATTCCCTTTGGAAAGAACCTATTGTTTTCAGAAGCTCAGCAAGATGTGTGAATTCAGTGGGCACATGTTAGAGAATATTTGGCAATGGGGTTAACACATCACGGTGGTAAAATTTGAAACAGTCCCAATAATGCTCCTCTTGAATATCAAAATAACTTAAAATATTTTATCCTCTAAAATGAGGCGTCATCTTCTGAAAAATTATAAGTGATCCTTTATAAAAGTCCCATATCTCATAAGGATTATCCAGAGACACACCTGAAAGAAAAGGCTTTTTACAAAATATTAACAATTTTTGCAAACAAAGACTTCCTCCTTGTCCTTTCTAGCCTGTTCTTAGTAAAAAATGCCTACCCTCATTTCAATTGTATTATCAGAATATTATCTAAACTGGCTATCACTCTTTAGCAAATACTTTTTTCTGCATAAGGAAAGATCCCCATTTTCCTCTTGAAAAATGACAGAGACCAAGGTGACCATGTGAAATCCTCAATGAAGCCACAAACTAGTCCATGCAGCTTGATTTGAGGATTTTCTTTTTCTTCTTTACCGCAGGACAAACTTTTGACGAATCATATTCCTCCATCATGTTATTCTGATACATGTGCCTATTATCAGTCCAAAGAACGTTTCTAACCTTCCCACATCCCGGACTGGTTCTCGACGGGATGGACGTCCTCTTGAGCGGGGTTGAGAATGCATTCTTCTCTTGTGACGCATTTTATGAATGACCTGATACAAGTCAATACTTTCATCAGGTGGAAACAGAAGACAAAGCTGGGTTCCACATTCAAGTTCAATTTCCTGGAATATGAAAGTAACAATTTACAAGCTGACAATAGGAGAACCTTTCAACAGACTTGCATTTTCCTGATGTAAAACACCAAAAACAGACTGGCCAGAGGCTTCCTTCCCGAGACTGATGATCAGATGGGATTCCATTTGTAAATCTTTCAGGTTTATGAAATCTTTCAAAAGCGTTTCATGTATTTATATAAAGGATAAAATTTGAAAGTATGGAATCTCTAAAGTTAGATTCACAAACGCAGTTGCTTAAAACCCTGTGACAATCACATTCTGCAAACAAAGGAGCATTTCTTTGTCCAAAATAAAAAAACACTAAGACAAAGTCATCCATCTTAATATGATGGTAGAAAAATACGTATATTAATTTCCATGAAAATACTTTTATGTGGCATATAATTTTTTTTTTTTTTTTGCTAAATACACTGAAATACACTAACCCATGCTGGGCTTTTTATGATGAGCTTTTATTTTCAATTACGAGCAATGAACACAATATTACTTCTAGTTCAGAACCGTGTGGAAACTACAGAGGACAAAGGTTTGGGTTTACATTAAATCAATTTAATTTGTAGACTTGAAAACCTGAGCATAAATACTTAAATCTTCTTTTCATAAAGCTTCCTTCTATTCAGAAAACATCAAGAAAGATGTTAAATGGCGTTTCTAAAATGTATCATGCAAGGTACTGAATCTGCTCAACAGTGACAACATAACAAAAAACCACTTAAAAGCAGACCAATGCTCTTAAAAATTTTCTCTTCACTTGTATTAAAGTAAGTACCATACAAAGCTACCTACACTTCAACATCAATGGAGGTCTCATTAATCAGCTGTAATCACAGTAAATATGAGTTCTAGATGAATATTTTCCCTTAATCTTTCATATAAATTCTTTCAGAAAAGGTTTTAAAATGTCCTTCAATAAAGATCTCTAAATGGGTCAATTAAATATATGTGTTTTTTAAAGAAGTAATTAAAATGACAAACCTGTCCATCACGTCCGATCTTTACTGGCTTATGTTCATTCCAAGGATTGGTGAGATGAGCCGACTTAGTGAAGGGTAATTCACGCCTAAATACAAAGTAGTATCACTTACATTCCTTTGCAGAATCTTGCAGTAAGGACTTTGTACTACTTCAGTAATGGATACCTATGCTAATTATGGCTTAAATGAAACTAAAATGTAAAAAATCAATTAGACTGGTAGAGCTTATACCCTAGAGACAAAATGCCTTCCAAGAAGTTCTTACCACATACTCTACCATATTCTAAAAAAAAAAAAAAAAGCGGTATGATACAGTGCTTAAGAGCACAGGGTTTGGAAACAGACAGTTCTAGGTTTTAAGTCCCAGCTTGCTCTCTCTCCCCCACCCCCCAACTTCTTTGAGCCGAAGTTTCTTTCATTTTATCAACCAGAATATTCCCAACCATTTCCTAGTTGTTTTTAGTTTGTAAATAATGACTTATTTAAATGTTAAGCACAGGCCTTCTATCAGTGCACCCAAAAAATTGTAGTAATTATTTCTGGATCAACAAGCTGAACCTTAACGCCTAATAACAAATGAAAATGGAAGGGTTCCCCATCCTTGGTTCAGACTTGCTTTCTCAGATTCAACTGTCCTCCCCTATATTCAATAAAGTAATAGTCCCCACCATCCATGGAATGGCTTTTGAGTTGTACGATACAAATGTGTATTTATAAAATTATATATTTGTGTGCTTTAATTATGCCTTCAATTTACTACTTACTGGCCATACTACAGGACAGAATCTATATAATTTAAACACTGACTCAATTTCATCAGTTAAAATGAGAGAAATAGTACAAAATGGTCTCACCAAACTTAAAAAAGGTAATCTATGCTTTTATAGTTCTGTATCAACACAAAGAAAAACTCATTGCTGTCGAGTCGATTCTGACTCATAGTGACCCTACAGGACAGAGTAGAACTGCCCCATAGAGTTTCCAAGGAACGCCTGGTGGATTCGAACTGCTGGCCTTTTTTGGTTAGCAGCTGTAGCACTTAACCACTATGCTACCAGGGTTTCCATCAACACAAAGAGTACAAAGATAAATATTTGTTGGTTGTCATGGAATGATCAGAAATTAACAGTATTCAATGATTTTATCTATGTATAAAACAAGTACATAATACCAAATTAATAAATAGTGACCAGCTTTGATTAAATATTTATTGTACCTACTATACAAATGAAAACTGCTGGCTCAAAGGACATACAGAGTAGAGTAACACAAAAAGTAGCAGCTTGCATGCCCACCCTTTCTTCCATACCAGCAAAGAATAAGCATACATATTTTATAAGAGAGTGGGCGACATCAACAGAATACTTTTTTCCCCCCATGAGGAAGTGGTGGGTGACATCTATTTTAAAGAAAGTAATCTGAAAATGCTTCTTAGATGTGGCATATGAGCTGAGCCTGAAAGAAAAATGACTCAGGTGAAACCACATACTAAGAGGTAAGGCAGGGTTTTATCTGAAGAAAAGAGAAGGGCTTGAGCAAAGGCACAATGGAGAAAGAAAACATAACCAAGTAATTCAGTCCAGTGGACGAGCTACATAACCATTTTTTCTAACTTTATTTTCTTTAAGGTGACTATTAAATGTTCGGATTTTACATAATTTTTTTTAAAATCTCAGAAAAAAATCGGACATAGAATTATGTCCAAAGGTAAATTAACATGGCAGCAAGCTTTGGGGTGGTGGTGGTGAGACACGTGTATGGAGGATGAGAGTAGTGAGTGATGTAAATGCCCACTAGGTATTGCTAAAGAACTTGTATTCTTTGTCTCATACACATCTTACTTCACATCAAAAGTGCTTCAAAAGAGTATATACATATCTTTCCCTCTTTCCAGGTGTCAGAGATAAAAAGACTATTATTAGGTAACTTTTTTAGTACCCTATGGGAAACCCTGGTGGCGTAGTGGGGTTAAGTGCTACGGCTGCTAACCAAAAGGTCGGCAGTTCGAATCTGCCAGACGCTCCTTGGAAAATCTATAGGGCAGTTCTACCCTGTCCTATAGGGTCGCTATGAGTTGGAATTGCCTCAATGGCAGTGTGTTTGGTTTTGATTCGGTAGTGCCCTACGAAAAACTAGAATAAATTCATACCAAAAGCTTAGAACACCCAGAAACAGAGCTAGTTAACATTCCTTTGCATTTTGTATAATACTTTTAACCTTGGTTTCATGGCACATCCCAGTTAACTGGCCTAATAACATGTTTAGGCCTTCTGTTCTACCTCCTAGTTCATTATGTAGTACCATGAATCTTCAAAGCTTGTAAGCGGCCGTCTAAGGCACAACTGGTCTCTGTTTAGTTGGAACAACAAACCTGTTGCCGTCAAGTCGATTCTGGGTCATAGCGACCCTACAGGACAGAGTAGAACTGCCCCACTGGGTTGTTGGATTCAAACTGCCAACCTTTTGGTTAGCAGCCACAGCTCTTAAGAAGGATATGGAATGGGTGGCTAATTAACTCCATGAACCACTGCCTTCTTTGCCATGAAACCAGAATAAAGGAATAGTTCCTGGTTACCATTATTGAACATTCTGATTAAAGATTCTATAGAGAAAATCCTATCAAAATGGGAAAATATAGAACAAATGTTCAAATTCTCACAGACTCCAAACTTCTGGAGCCATGGATGCTGGATAAACCCCCATAACTATTGCCCTGAGATAATCTTTAAACCTTAAACCAAAAATATCCTCTGAAGTCTTCTTAAAACCAAACAATAGTTTAGCTTAACTAGTAAATGTCTACCTTGAGCACTGTGCTCTTTCAAGATCTATCTATATGGAATCAAACTGACAACAGCAACTCAAAAGAGTAGGTAGGAAATGTAGGGGGCTTTGAGTTTACATTAGCAAAGGAGGAACAATTCAGAAAATCAGAGTGAGAATGATTACACAACTTGAAGACTGTAATCAATGTCACTAAATTGTACATATGGGAACTGTTGAATTGGTGTATGTTCTGCTGCGTATATTCTCAACAAAAGCAAAATAAATAAAAATTTTTTTAAAGTTGCTATAAAAAGAAAAAAAATACTTTTTAAAGTTTTCCTTTAATTTGCCAGTCAAAGACCAGTTACACAAAAATAACAAATGAGTATCTACTGTCACTAAGCTACAAGATCACAAACTATTACAGAATAAAATTACCACTAATTTAAATATGTGGACCAGGCAATGTTTCATTACGCTGTGCACAGGGTTGCTATGAGTTGGAACCTACTCAACAGCACCTAACAACAACAACAATTTAACTATTAGTAATGGAATACTCAAGATCCAAAATAAAGGTACACGCCCAGCTGGCTGAGTCATTTGGGGTTAAGGTTCTTTGTTCTTATTGGCTCTAACTAGATTCATGAGGTATGTACCCGCTGTGGCTCAGGAGTTACCTAAGAGTCAGAATAAATTAAAAGAAACTGCAAGTCCTTCATTTATGGTGCTCATCCTTACTGTATCCTGTCCTTTTAGGATCTCAATTATAGAACTGCTATCCTAACAATTACCTTTTGAGCAGATGTGTTATGAAGAAGCCTACAGATGGCTATCTTACTAAGGGTCCTATAGACCATGGGAGGGACTCTCTGACCTAAGCGGCTCACTAAATGGGGCAAATTTAACAAACATAAAACTGCAGATGTGTTTATGTTCTGAATAATCATTTGGGTATGAAAGTTTACCGAATAATGGAGAGATCCTGTAAGGAAAAAGGAATGGGTAATTTGACACAGAAGTGAAAAGGGTTAACTAAGAAACAATGAATTTAATTCTAGATGAATAACACTTCACAGATTATAGCCTTACTTTAACTTAGTAATTCCAGGTGGCAACTTAAATAAGTGAATTTTCATGCATCCTCTCCTACCTGCTAATATAAATCTTATCTGATCTCAAACTTCAGTGGGCCTACAAAATACCTAAGATTCAACATGTCTAGGGTAGGTCTCAGGAATCTGCATTTTTAATACTCACTATTGATGCAAGAGATGCAGGGGCTACACCTAAATAAACTTAAGTCTAAAAGAAAAAAAAAAAACTTAAGTCTAGTTGTTATTAAATCCAAAGGATGTTTAACATACCTAAAAATATATACATATATTTATTAAAGCTAAATCCCTTTAATTCTGAAAGCAAAAAGAAGTTTTCATTTTATACAGAAAACTCAAAAGTTCAAGTGATTTACCAAAGGAAATATCAATTCAATAAATATTACATGTCCTCTGGAACTGCTAAGTATTTTAAAATTACTCTTGAATAAGACTTATGAGTATTTAAGAAAAATTAAAAGTACAGTTTTTTACTTACAAAAATTCTTTCTAGGTTCTATATAACTTAAAACTTACTTTAAAATAATAAAAGCACTTTATGATCCCAAATTTTATACCCAACATTGGCTGTATAGCCTCTCTGGGTTTTTATCTCTGCTATACACACTTCAAACAGGTAGTAACACGATTGAAAAACAAATGAAGAGGAATAAGACTGAATAATCTGTGAGTAAACTAAGTTCATCTTTTAAAACTAAGAAACAACTTTTCATATCAATAACTGAAAATGAAGCCTAATAGAAGAAGTAACATTCAAAACAAGATTGTACCATTTAGCCATAAAGAGAAATGGAATTCTGATACATGCTACAACATGGATGAACCCTGAATACATTATGCTACATAAAATAAAGACGCATAAAGACAAATACTGTATGGTCCCACCTGTATGAAATATCTAGAATAGGCGAATGTATAGAGACAAAAATTTATTAGGAGTTATAAAGGACTGCGGGGAGTTATTGCTGAGAATGTATGGAGTTTCTGTTTGAGGTGATGTAAAGCTTTTGGAAATGTATAGTGGTGACAGTACCCATGAGGTATTTGCTCATGGTGAGAGGGCACGGTTGGTAAACAAATGCAGAAGGTGCAAATTATTTGCATAAACTACAGTAATTGATGTCACTGAATTGTACACTTAAAAATGGATAAAATGGTAAGCTTTTTGTTATATTTTTTCCACAAAAAAATAAAAATAAAAAAAAAAAAAAAGATCTACTGCAACTAATTTAAAATGAATAATTACATTCTCTCCTGTTTCCAAGGCAGTATTACCTCCAAATATTTTCCAACAATACTACAAATGTTTTTTTTTTAGTTATAAAACCTAATGCTGACAAACCTATCCTTTGGCCTTTATAATGTTATAATAATAATAAATAAAAATGTCTATCTCTCTGCTAAAAAGTAATCTTCACCTTGGTTCCCCTAATAAGCCGTCACCAGATTTTTAAATTTTATGAATATATATTCTAAATAACTCTAAGCTTATTTTTAAAAACTCTGGGGGCGATGAGATTGGGGAGGTATAGCCTACAATCTCACCACTCCAACATTAGCATTCCAACATAATTTATTACACTGAATACGTCTTTCCATGTTGTTACACAATTATTTCTGCATATTAGATAAACCATAATTAGTATTTGAGAACATATAGCTTTTTGCTACTCTATTAACAATCAATCTAACACACTATTAACACTGTTATCGTTGCCCATATATCTTCATATTACTTCACTGGCCTATGGTAAGGGTTTAAGTGCTTAGTCTGGCCCACATTACTACTTATCTTTGTTTTTTTTTCTCTTTTAGTAACCATCTGTTTCATAAAAAAAAAAAAAGGTGGCTCCCTATCCCACCTATATACATATATACACACACACGCACACACACAAACCCTCCTCTCCATGGTCTCTGTACATTAAAGTGTGTGATTTACCTGCAAATCCAGTCAATTTTAAAGACTCCTCCCAGCATTTTAGCATTCATTCCTGCTGGAAGCACCCAGTGTATAGGAGATCCTCCATGATGCGATTCCGAAGAAAGTCTCGCAAACCCTAAGAGAATGAAACCACAACATAATATATACATGCCAATATAATGTTTTCATATGTCAAAATTATTAGGAGATCCTCCACAATGTGATTCTGAAGAAAATCTTGCTAACCCTAAGAGAATCAAGATCTCAACATAATATATAAAAAAACAGATGTCAATAAAATCAACGTTTTTATATGTCAAAATTATTTTTATTATTCTTACCCTGGAATTTTCCACTCTCTCTTACAGAAAATATTAAGATAACACTCCTTGCAGATCTGAATGCAGCATTTAATTTCTTCTCATTTACAGGTAGCGTGGACCATACACCCTACACAAAAATATGTAAAGATCACAAACTGAAGTTAACTGCAAAACACATGTTTCTAATTATATCTGTAAAAGAGTGAGGCTACTGATTTTGGTATATTTTAAATTCAAATAAGCCATAATGTCTTATTTATTAATTATCAAAATAATGCAGTATTAATTTATAAAAAGCTCAGGAGAGATATGGAGAAAATCTTCAGTCTTAATAAAATTAGAACAAGAAAACACATCATGGGTTGAATTTTCTGGCGTAGAATTCTATGTAATAAAACCATTCACCTAAAATTATTTTAAAATCACAATCACTGACTGGTAAATACATTCTGTTTAAAGGTGAATCACAAATTGTACAACATGTCTTCCTGAAAAACTGTACCTAATCAAGTAATTAAAAATTACTGTATTTGTAAATCCAAAAGAATTTTTCAAGATTCTACCATTTCTCAGTTTTTCTATTTAAGCTCAAATTTTATTCACCAATAGTTTGAAGAAACCTGTGTTTTACCTTTTCAAGTACTGATGGAATGGTTATTTAGTAATTTCTGAAGCATTTT
Organism: Loxodonta africana; assembly: GCF_030014295.1. Lineage (NCBI taxonomy): Eukaryota > Metazoa > Chordata > Mammalia > Proboscidea > Elephantidae > Loxodonta > Loxodonta africana. Next base: position 88,109,595 of record NC_087346.1, read on the forward strand.
AATGAAATTTCCCTTCATGGAAGTCAAAAATAGATAAAATGGGGAGGGGTAAGGCAGAACTCTGATTCAGTTTAAATCCATCTGTTCATTCAAACTAGGGTCTTTTCATTCATATTAAGTGATTAGTTAGTTCTGCCTAAACCGTGCTCCAGCTGAAGAACAGAAAAATATACCATTAAATAGACTATCTGGAGACCTGGTGGAGCAGTGGCTAAGAGCAACGGCTACAAACCAAAAGGTCGGCAGTTTGACTCCACTAGGTACTTCCTGGAAACCTTATGAGGCAGTTCTGCTCTGTCCTATAGGGTTGCTATCAGTTGGATTCGACTCAACGGCAACGGGTTTCATTTTGGTTTAGGTAGGCTATTTAGTATATTGTCCATACAGCTTTATAGATAATCCTTGACCTAAATTAGAAAAACAGTATGGATATTGAAAGAAATATAATAAAATGTTTAACTTTAGTTTTAATTTTCTGTAAATCAGTAGAAACTATACAGAAACTCATTTTAAACCTAGAAAAGATATTTAGTTGGTTTAACACACAGATGCATTTTTGTACCAGAAACAAACAGAAAAATTAATAACATACAATATCCTACAGCAACTGGGCATATTCTCTTTGAAAAGTCTAGGGTGGATCTTTAAGATAACTCTTCCCTTTTCTTCTAAACAAAATAAACTTTCCATACAGGAATGATTTCTTTTCAAAAGAATCGCAAGGGTAGGAGATATAATCCAAGTTATTAGTAAATTTCACAGGGCTCCAACAAGAATTCATTTCTTGTAAGGCCTGTTGGATAATTTTTCTTTCTAAACACAACAAAAACTGAACAGACATTTAGGTGGATAACAAGTTTGATGGGTAAAATATCATGAATCTGTTCTTTTCCTTAATTTTAATTAAAAAAATAAAATAAACATCTGATGGTTAAAAAAGACTCTGAAGCATAGAAGTATACATACAAGATCAGTTAACAAAAGAAACTTTAAAAAAGATGTTAACACCATGTTATTAGAAACTGAATAAAGATAAAAACACAAAAATCAATAGAAACACATTTTCTATGGTGTAAAATTATATCATCTTGACTATCAAGTATTCTGATTTCTAAAATCACCTTTGAAAGATTTAAAGAAAACTCAAACAATTGACCATTAAATGGTTAACTAACCAGCCACAAACCAGATCCTAAACAGCAACCTGGCTACTGATCTCTACAGCTTTCATGAAAATTACAGTATCTTTATACCATGTATCGTATACTACTCAAGATAACTTAGTCCAACTTCCCACTAAAAAATTTTAGGATTAAGTTAATTTCAACAGAAATGATGCTAATACCTTAGCTTTGGCAAGAGACACATTCTCATGGTTGTTACTCTTTATGAGGAAAAATCTTGCATCCTGAAGGACATATTTGAGTTTACTGGTTTGATCTGAAAAAAAAGAAATCCAAATTGATTAGGCCACTATCACACAAAGGGGTACAGATTGTACTAACTAAAATTAGCCCTCCATAACCCAGCTAAAATTTTAAAACTCACAATCACCCATTCGACCTAGAAAGCAAAGCCACAACACGTAAAAATGCAAAGCTAAGAAAAGACACCAACACTCTGCAAGAAGGTAAATCTAATCTAGTGATGTTCCGATATATCCATATTCAAGTACGAAAATGCCTAAAAGCTTTACAGAATTCTTTTATTAGATTCCTTTAAAGATTTGTGAAAGACCATTATGCTACTTAAAAATGTATCAATCATACATTGTGTCTTCACACTGAATTCCAGGATAACTGAACTATCCTGAAATGTCTGCTGTTCTAAAAGATATGCAATTAGAAGTAGTCATGGAGCTCTCTATGTAAGACTGCATTACTTTTTCTCCCCTTAATGCAATATATCGGAACATTACTACATTAAAACCATTAATGGAAAACCAATAAGGCAAAATTATGACTTTATGCAGCATGCAATGAAAACAATTTCAAATTTAAATGATACCTTTTCGGACAGCACGAACGGAAGATGATAATTTCTCATGCTTCTTTTCTGAACCTGTATTTAGCCAAAGTACATTTGTTCAGATTGAGCTTTAATAGAGATAAGACAAAATTTCTACAGTCTTGTCACATATAATTCTCATTCAAGACAAATTATTCTTCCTGGCGCACCCACACACACAATAAAATACTTCTCAATGTGTACGAGTGTTTTGCTTTTTGGGTTGTTTGGATTTTTTTTTTTTTAATATATATATTTGAACAGTTTCCCACTCAGAAAACTAGTCACTGAATCATCATCTTCCAAGAAAAAAAAAAGTGAAAATTCCACTTAAGCAGTAACAGAACAGTATTAAAATAATAAGAAAAAGCTTAGTTTCCTCTAGAATTACTACATTGAACATGCCAAAAATCAATACTAATGGACATCAACAAGTTCACACTAAGCTAGTCTTCACACACCTTCTACAGATTGCACTTGAGTCAGTCAGATAATAAAAACAATGAGAATACCTGCATATGACTCTGATGCAGAGCTTCCACTTCTATCAAAAACAATTGGAGATATGCCTCTAGCTCTCTTCCTTTCCTTCTTTTTCTCATCTAAAAGGAATCCAAACAAGATTAAAAAAAAAAAACACACACATAGAAATTAACACAGGTACTCAAACTAGAACAGATCATTACTTGTCTGGTTTTTGTACAGCCCTTAAGTACTACTCATTGCTTATCTTCTTGACCCCTCAATTTCCTCTGAAGAATGTGTTCCATTTCACATTCTTTCTGTTCTAAAATTAAGAACATTTTGTTGTTTCTCACACCAACTTCAATCCAAAAACACATGCCTGTGACTAAAAACTCACGGACTTAATTGCTCTATACACAAACTACCAGTTGCCATCAAGTCAGTTCCAACTCAGAGACCCCGCATGTCAGAGTAGAGCTGCATTCCACAAGGTTTCAATGGCTGAAGTAGGTCACCAGGCCTTTCTTCCAAGGTGTCTCTGGGTGGACTCTGGCCTCGAACCTCCAACATTTCAATTAGCAGCCCAGAGCATTAACCACGTGAACTACCCAGAGACTCTGTATATACAGTGAAATCTGCGATGGCCAGAACTCACCAGGGCTTGTTTTCCTGGGTCGCACAAATATTCGGCCTTTGACAGGGTGCAGTCTTACCACTTTTCTACTGCTCTGTTAGTGGAAAATATTTGAGTTTTCCTTCTCTGGCACGTTTCCGCCTTACACAGGTTCTGGCTTTCACAGGTTTTACTGTATAAAGGAGATCTTGAATAAAGGATTCCAAGAAGAAAGAACTATCTGCAACGTAATTACTGTTTTTCTTTTAATAAAAATGTACTATGTCCCTTCTATGCATCAGGCACCACTGTACTCTTTTTTTTTTTTTATATAATTATACAATCATTTCCCATCACAATATGAACATTCCAAATCTCATTCTGTGTTAATTTCTATATTGGGCTTTAAAATATTGGATAAACCCCAGAACTCAAAGCTTTTCTACTGGTGAAAATATACTAAAATAAATTAGTGATTCCCTTCAGATTGCCATTGCTTTCTTTTGTCTCTTCAATGCCATTCTCTTGATCATTTCCTTCCTGGATTACTGCTCTTATTTCAAATTAAAATTTAAAATTTATCCCTAAAATTTCAATGACAATCTACGTATTTCCACAAGAAAGCTAGAAATCTTAAATAGACAGAAACGGTTTGGTTTATCCATCATGTAAGGGCCATTTCAAGCCTAATTTGGCACTTTGTGTACGGGGGGGGGTATACATCTAAAAGGGAGTGAATGATGTTCTCCTATCTCTGTTTATTACTACCGTAATTCTATCATGATATGTTCCTTTGGGAAACCCCGGTCGTGTAGTGGTTAAAGTGCTACGGCTGCTAACCAAGAGGTCAGCAGTTCAAATCTGCCAGGTGCTCCTTGGAAACTCTATTGGGCAGTTCTACTCTGTTCTATCGGGTCGCTATGAGTCGGAATCGACTTGATGGGAGTGGGTTTGGTTTGGGTTTTATGTTCCTTTATCCTTCACCTGGGAGATAAAAGGCATATGAAGAGAGAAAATACCCGTACTTACTTTTATAAAAACGATGGAAAGCCGAAAGATAACAATCAATGATCATGCTTATACAACATCCCACTATATAATAACAACTAAAACTATTTAAAAAGCTTTAAATAAATTATCTCACTTAATCTTCACAATGAGTCCATACAATAAGTAATTATTTTCATTTACAAATAAGGAAACTTCAGCTTAGAGGGATGGCTAGACAACTTGGCCAGGGTCACAAAGTTCCTGGGTTGCAGAATCTAGCTGCAAATGCAGGCCCTCTGACTTAAGAATACAAGCCTCTATTCTTACAGAGCAACTGGAAAAGATATTTGACTACTACTCTTGAAAAGGGATTCTATGTCTAAACAGTTTAACAATGGAAAACTCTAAGTACATTTTAAGTTCCTTTAAGTTTAAGCATCTTTTCCTTTTGCAATGTATTAAACTGCTTTTCCATATACGTGTAACAGAAAGCTTGCAAATGACCTCGATTTCTGTAACTTAGGCCTGTAAGGGAGGAGGAAAGCAGCATACATTGGCACAACTACAAAACCAAGCCTATTTAAAGCTAGAACCATGGGTCCATAATGATATTTAAAATAGCTGGCTATCAAGAAAAAATACCCGGCTTTCAAAAACTTTAAAATTTTCCCCTGAAGGGCAAACCACGAGATCCCAAGTGAATAGACTGAAGCCTTTTACTACAAAATGACTGGGGATCTCACCAAAATAGAGAGGAGCAGGTTTTGTCAACTCCCAAATGTTTTCCTCATACACGTTTTGTTCACTGACTACACATTTCTATTTAGTGCCTGACACACAGCAGAAACTGATTAGTTGAATCAACGAATATAACAGAACTGAAAATAAAACCTTGTTAAATTTTTTCCTTTATTTCTTTCCGGAGTTCTGACATGTTTATTTTTCTTTCTGGGATGTTATTTCATGAATTTAAGCATTTTATGAATTATCAGACTGAAGATAATACAATCTCTTGTTACTGTTTGAAGAGAATATTTTATGATTCACAATACTAAAAGAATCACCAAGGTAATGCAGGAAAAATAACCGGAGTAGAAGATTCTACCCAACTGTTTAATGTTAAACCTAGTATTAAAAAAAAAAGAGAAAACACCATTATAATTTTTTTGTGTAAGTAAATCCCACTGCTCCTAAGTTTCTCTATCCGCTCCCTCTCCCCACTATTACTCTCATGTCAAAGGAACAATACAATGCTTTATCAAACACTAAACTGTACCACTTTTGTAAGGAAGTTTCTAAACATTCTGAGGTAAAATAAAATGGTGTCTAGAAAATTCATGGCACAAAACTAAACTGTGACCCCCTGTACTTAAAAACTGACATCTCCTAAGCAAGGAGTTCCAAATCCAATCCATTTTTCTTTCATGCATTATAAAAAGAACTACTTCAAAGAAAAATTAATAATTTCCTGTATACTAAATAGAGAGTATCTAAAGCATACTTCACATAAACCCTTAGTAGGAAAAGAAGGGTTCCAGGCATTTTACTTAAAACAATAAACTTCTATTAACAAAGTTTTAATACCTTTTTTTTTTAACTATAGGCTACCTTTCAATTTAAAATGTCTTCTCCACAAAAATAAAGTACTATCAACTCCCTTTCTATAGTATCAGCATCATCTGGGATGCTTGTGAAAAGTGCAGATTATCTTGGGCTCTCCTCATTTAGATAAGTCTCCCCCTTTTTTAACTTAGATAAGCCAAATATTCAAGTCTGAGAAACACTGTTCCTAACAGAGATACTAAAGATTCCTACAACAAAATGTTCCCTACCCCAGTGGGTAGTTTCACACATTCTCCACAATAAATCAACACTCATTCATTTTACCAATGCCATTTTTGGTCCCTATCCACCATTATAAATTATTAAAAAAAAAAAATTCCATCCATTTGCAAAAAGCATGATGAGAAAATATAATTAAAGATTCCCCAAGTTTCTACACCAAGCCCAACTATTCATCCATTCAGTTTAACTCTTAAACCGTCTTTAAAAATCTATCAAATACTCCTGAAGTCCTACCTTTCAGACCAAGATTAGACAGGCCTATAAAACAAACAATAACACAAGTGAGGGATGTGTTTCTTGGTTCAATCACATATAAGAGACCAAATGGGCAACACCTGCTGAAAAACAAAGACAAAAAAGCAGGAAGGGACAGGAAAACTGGATGAACGGATGGAGAGAACCCAGAGTGGAAAGGGAAAGGGGGAGAGTTCTGACACACTGTAGGGATTGCAACCAATGTCACAAAACAATTTGTGTATAAAGTTTTGAATGATAAACTAATTTGCGCTGTAAACTTTCATCTAAAACACAATAAAATTAACGAAAAAAAAAAAACTATCAAAGCTCCCAAACCAGGAACTCTATAGAGGAAAAGCTTCAGTTGCCAATAACTAGAACACAGCTGGCCACTTACTTTATATCAAAAACATGATTTGCTAACAATACACTGTTAAATGATAAAACTTTATAATAAAACTAAGTATCCCATACATCAAAAGAATATGATTTTCTTGTATTCCAATATATAGTACATTCTGCTTATGGGGCAAATCTGGTAGCCTAAGACAGCCATACCAGTATAATCTCAGGGGTCTTTAAGTACCCTAATCCCTCTTTGCTTATACCCTGTGAATTTCCCCCAAGAGGGACCCTCAGTTTAGTGACTACAACTTCCTGCTATTTCTATGCTTTCACCTCATGGATCAAATAGGGATAAAGTGGTAGGACATGTGGTATTGAAGAAATGACCCAAGATGATTCTTACCCAATCTCTCCACAAGAATTTTACATTCTTCTTTTCCATTCTGTATCTTTACACCCCAGCCCTCTGTAGACCCTGTCTCGGGTCAACCCAAAAACAAAGAATTAAAAGTATGTGCTCTCAAGAGAGAAAGAAAGAAAGAAATGTGTTTTGATTTTATCCTCACATGATGGAAACCTAGAGGCATTTTACTACGGAAACACAGTAATATAGTGGGCAGGTTCCACCTGAATACACTTCAAGTACATCAGTATTAAAACAAGCATTTGTCAACTGGTATGAAACTCTTTTATGAAACTCTAAGACCTTAAAACATTACAACCTGAAATAGATTTCCTTATAGGGAAACAAAGTATTAGACTTGTATTCATTTACAACACACTCCGTAGCTGGGAAATGTCTTTACTAAGGTATGTAAACTTTACTTAAAATTACTCAAATGTATTTATAACACCCAACAACAAATAACTACAGAAGATTACAGAACAATCACATTAACATCCTCCAATTTCCTCAAAAAGTTTGTAACTTAATTTAAGCATTCTCAAGAATAAAATCAATTAAAAAAAAAAAAAAAAAGACAATTTTTTACATACAAAAAGTAGTACCTGATCCCTCTGTGCCTGAACCAGATCTGACAGATCCATCTGTGAAGGAAACAGACTCAGAATCTGAGTCGCTAGCCTCACTTCGAGTGTCATAATCATTGCCCTCCTCCTTCTGGTCTCTCTCATCCTGTTCATACTCTTCTTCTTCTTCCTCCTCCTCCTCCTCTTCCTCCTCCTCCTCTCCATCTTCATCCACCTCTTCATCTTCCTCCGCATCTTCTTCTACCTCTTCATCGTCCTCCACATCTTCTTCCACTCCTTCCTCTTCATTCTCAGTGTTGTTCCCCTGCTCATCAGAAGAACCACTGCTGCCAGTCTCATGGTCGGAACCATACTCTTCAGAGTTCACTTCTTCCTTAGAAGACTGGCTGGATCTGCTTGCGCGTCTATCCACATCAAGCCCGATTCTCTGATGTTTAAAGAAAAAGGGAATCAACAGTCATATTTAACAGACAAGGTCAGGGTGAATAAATAGCTCTAAAACGAATTGCTTTCTGTTTTATATCTGCAATATTTACTACCTCAGAATCATCTGGTGTTGGGGATTTGGCCCTCCTTTCAGGATCCCTTTTCCGGAGACAAGTCTTCTCAGGTTGACTCTTATAAGGTTCTCTGGAGGCACTGCTTGACAAACGGATCTTCCGATCAGCATCCAGACGCTTGTTTCTTTCAGATCTTTGATATTCCTCATTTTTATACTCTGTGATAGGCTTTCCTTTTGTACTAACTATTCTTTTGTTACTGCTAATAGATGAGCTCAGTGGCTTTGAAATCAACTGTCTTGAATGAACAGAAGGCTTTTGTCGTTTGGTGTCAGTAGATTCCATTCGGTCACTTTTTCTTTTTGATCCTTAAAGATATGATTTAAAAAGACATAAAACTGTTTGTAGTATTCTATTTATCTCACAAAAAGATCAACAGATGATATATATCAGGGAGAAAAAAGTTTCATTTCTTTAAAATGTCTTTTGAAACACTTGTATTCCAAAGTTAATCTAAAAGAAAACATAGCTTTCAAATATACGGGATAAACTCATGTATTTGAGAAGTTTCATATGGAAAAGTATACAACAGTTTGTTATACTGACTGTCCTTTTGGTGTCAACTGCCTCAAGGAACAAATACAAAAGCTAGTCATTTTCTTCAGAAATTCTCTTTTATTTAACTACCATTACTTTAGCAAAATAATAGTAACTTTATATACCCTTTTTCTCGTTTTTATCTTGTTCACTTTCTGGGTTATACAGTTCATCATCCTGTTCTGGTACTTCAGTCAAAATATCATCAAGAACATTAAGCTCTCCATCTGAAAACAAAAAAATTAATAGGGAGAAATCAGTATTATTAAGCGTTTATTTTTGAGTACGTAGTGTGTTGAGGCCATGGAAGTATGAGAGCATTAACACTCAAGGAGCTTATATTTCAGATTAAGACCCAACACTCATAAAACAATGCAAAAGAAGTCAGCACAGAGCTCTGGTCTACAAAGTCAGGAATATGTACCCCACGGGGTTATCAAGGCTGTGTACTCCCCACAAAATACTTACTGATTACCAAGGGAAATACTTTATCAACTTTCCAGTGGCAAAATCTGACAGACATCGGTTTACATAATTAAACTTAATATCATCAGTAATGGGAAAAATCAGTATCACAAGCCTCGTGGTGACACCCTGAGAATAAAAATGCTTGTGTGGTACCACTGAGGAAAACTCAAAATTTCAACGCAATCATGAGGAAATATCAGATAAACTCAAATGAAGCAGTATTCCAAAAATAACTAACCTGTATGTTGCAAGAATGTCAAATTTCCAAGGAAATACAAAAAACTAAAGGAAATATTCCAGGTTAAAGGATATAAAAAGACATGCAAGTGAATATAGGAGAGGATCTAGGATAACTGGGAAAATTGGTGAGATCTGAACAAATTATAGTATGCAGCAACATTAATTTCCAAATTTTGATAGTACTGTGGTTAAGGAAATCAAAGTCCTTGTTTTTTAGGACACAAATACTCAAGTATTTAGGGGTAAAGGGGCATCATGTTTGCAACTGTCAAACGGTTCAGGGGGAAAAGGTGTGTATGTATTTGCGTGCATGTGTGTGCACACGTATGCACATACATATATTGAGAAACACAAATGTGATAAAATGTTAATATTTGGGGAATATGATGGAAAGGTAAGAGGAAATTCTTTGTACTATTGTACCTTTTCTGTGTATCTGAAAGTATGTCAATATAAAAAAGTTAAAAAGAAAAAAATTATTGATGTGATACACAACCACAACAGTTTGCAGGTCACTGGTATGGACTACAGAAGTATAACTTACTTCTGAGAAGAGAACTGACTATACTGACATATTCGATGATCATGAAAACTGTGAACTCAGCTTTGTCCCCCAACCCTCACCCTCTGCCACATCCAACACTGCAAAATAAATCTTTGAAATATATGCAAATAATTACCACTTTAAACTGATTTTTTGGCAATGCACTAAAGCTAAATGGTAAATGTTTTGAACACTAAGTATTCTGGCATCAAAAGTATCTTTCAACTTTAAGGTATGGCAAGGGAAAAGTGCAAAGTCATGAAAACTGATGAGACAGCAAAACTATGGTTATGGCAAAACATTCTTAAAAGGTAATATGAACTAGCAGACTAATTTCAAAGTAGTGCACCAGAAAGCTCTGTACCTCCAACATTACAAAATTTTTAATTTGCTAAAATATTGAAAGTCAGCCATAACATACTCTTTTGATGGTCTACATATTAATACTATAAATAATCCATGACATCAATAAACTGTGGTCTGATCACGATCATATAAATCAGAGGTAGGCAAACTAAGCCCTGTAGGCCAAATTCCACTGATGACTTTTTTTTTTGGTATGGCCTATAAGAATTTTATATTTGTAAGAGTTGTTTAAAAAAAAAAAAAAAGAATGACAGAGAACTTGTGTGGTCCACAAAGCCCTTTACAAAAAAAGTTTGCCAACGCCTCATAAACTATCACATTTTAAGTTACTTTCCTACATCACTGAAACTACATACATATTTACTAAAATATGACGATACAGGGAAAAGAGATTTGCTTTAGGAGGTGAGGAATCCAGGTCACCACCAAGTAGCTAGGTATCTTTGGGAAAGTCTGAGTCTTTCTGAGCTCTGGTTTCATCACCTCTGATATTTAGAATACAAAAATCAGTGGGGTTTGGGAAGGGAAAAGAAGTGATTTGAATCTCCTGATGAGTTTTTCAACCTACAAGCCTTTCCTAACATCATCAGATTCTAATAAACCCTCCCCAACCCTTTTGTGAATGGCTAGGCTACATGATACACAAAATCTGGTTCAGAACACAAAACAAAATCCTTTCTTCAATAAAACAAGCACACGTTCCAATAGCTACTGTTGCATAATACACCACCCCATGGTGCTGGAGTGCAACTAGGGTCTCTCATGTGTTTGCAATCACATGGTGGCTTGGGCTGGAATCATCTGAAGGCTTGCTTATCCACATGTCTGGGGGATGCCTGAGTGGAGAAGACTCAAAACAGCTGAGGTTTTTGGGCATTTTCTCTCAAACTCCCTCTCTACGGTCACTCTCCACCATGGCAGCTTTATGGCAGTCAGGCCTCTCTTACGTGGTGGTTCGGGGCTCTAAAGGATTATGACCCAAGAGAAAAACAGGTCAGGGGAAAGCCCTGCTAACACTACTATCAAGACTACCGCCAACACTAAACCATGGCACTTTATTCACACAGTCAATCACAAAAACCCACCCAGGTTCAGGAGCAAGAGACAAAGACTCCCTCTATTGATGAGAGAGGTATCAAGTACTTGGTGGATGTACTCAGGATTTTAGTTATAAATGTAGGGCATATTCTTTAAAAGCTGGTTTTAAAAGGTCAGTGTGAAAGCTTACACTATTGAGTTGCAAGGCCAACTTAAGCTGCTGCTTCTCACCAATTCCTTCATGGCTAGGAAAAGTATATTTTGTGTATTTTAACTCATTTTTCCAACTTAGGATGAATTAGTTGTAAAGAAAGGAAACATTTTAATACTCTCTGAAGCCACTGCTGTTAAAGACTAATCATCACTGGCACGTGATTTTGCAAAGAAAGAATTATCTCGTTAAGGGATGAAGTAATACCCACTAGTTCACTAGGGTGACTTTCTTCGAACTGCCTTAATAGTTTTAAATCACTTTTTCTTTGCACTGAAATACAATATTGATAGTCTGTATGAATAGAGATTTGTATACAATTACTTCATAGTGCTTTTACAGCAGCACCCTAAGAAAATTAACAGTAAAATGAACAAAGTTCAGTGAAGGTCAGGTTAAGAAAAGTTTCATGAACATACAACTCATGTACTACAAGAATAATCCTAAGGCATTATTTCTGTAGAATACAGCACTTCACATTAAAACATCTTTTTTTTGTAAGTCTATACAGAGAACTATACACAGACATTTTAAGACCTCTACACTTTTGTGTTCCAAAATTAAGATACCACAATGAGATAAATTTTTCAATGTGTCGGGGCAATGAATTAGCTCAAATGAAACATAAAATGCTTCACTAAAAGGTTATTTCCAATTAGAGCTACAACATATATCCACCCAAAAGTTGCACACTAGCAGCATGTAGGCTGGTTGAATCCAGCCCTCAGATGTGCTATTTTTGAAAACTCCAAGGATTTAAAGTAAAAATCTAGACCCTAAACTTCAGAGTTTTTTTTTGTTGTTTGCCTGGCTTTTCTTTTTTTTTTTTTTAAAAGAAATCTTTGATAATTATGGGCCCATATACCCCACACTCAAACCCACAATCATCGAGAGTATATCTGCCCCATAGGGTTTCCAAGGCTGCAATATTTACAGAAGCAGACTCAAACATCTTTCTCACAAGGAGTGGTTGGTGTGTTCGAACCGCCAACCTTTCAGTTAGCAGCCAACTGCTTTAACCATGGCACCACCAGGGCTCCTTTATGAGCCCATATTCTTGCCTAAAAACAACTAGCTGGAGCAGTCTTGATCCTCTACAAAGACAAAGAGAGTACCCTATGCCCAGGTTTTGCATGACAATCTGGGTTTACAGCTGGTGACTGAAATCAGTGTTCTTTACTAATAGTGCCTAGACAGAGACCATGCTTTTTTTTTTTTTTAATACTTACCTTTTGTATTAAACAAGTACTTTACCTACCTGACCCTGCACACAACCTCTGAATAACACCAATAGTAAATAACTAAAAGGCTCATTTCAGTAAACACTGATGCACAGAAACACTACAACAAACTCCACTTTTCGTATGTAGGACACTTTGTGAGTTAAAAATTGAACTCTGAAGGGGACATTGTTGTTGTTAGGTGATGTCCACTCAGTTCCGACTCAAAGCAACCCTATAGGACAGAGTAGAACTGACCCACAGGGTTTCCAAGGAGCGCCTAGAGGATTTGAACTGCCAACCTTTTGGTTAGCAGCCAAACTCTTAACCACTATGCCACCAGTGCTCCATCTAAGGGGAATAATCCTACTCAATTTTAATGGATTATTACCTTGACAGAATGCAAGCACAGCGTTGTCAGATCTTCCAAATTTTCAAGAAGAATCCCAAATCCAGATTTTTATTTGGAATTTCTAACTTCTAAATATCACCCTAACTAAAAAATAAAAGACAAAAAGCAGGCAGCCTGTGGAAGTCCAACGACCTGTGAATGCTCTGATTCATATTATTTTATGCATATGCACTGCATTAGTACCACAAGCACAATCTTAGCTATCTGAAATTGTTAGCAAACTGAGTTTTCAGATAAAGGTATAGATTCCCAGAGATACAGGAAGTCAAACAACTAAAAAAAAAGGAGCACTGTTTTTACAGCCTGCTCAAAAACTCTAAAATATTAGAAGTAACGGGGCTAGTTTTTCATTGTTTGTTCAGGATTTTTGTTTTAGATAAACATGGGAACTTAAAAATCCAAATGGCTTTCAAAGTAGTTTAACCTAGGAAGGTTATGTACATAACAAGAGTTCCAAATTGAATTTGAAGCCCACAGAACTTAAGCGACTTGATTAAAATCTCAGAACTCTGAATTCAGTACTTCTTCCACTATACCATAATTATACCCCTGAAGTTCCAGGCCCAGGAAGGCCGCAAACTCCAGGAATTATCAGTACTGTATAAAAAATTAACCTTTATAAGGGACACAGTCCATTTTCTTACTTCAGGAGCTTCTAGGTCCAAAAATACAAAGTGCTGCTACTTATTTCAGAGGCCAGGATCAGACTAAGGCCTCTTATATTTAAATTAAAAGAACTGGGAGGTTAAATATACCAGATTTTGTTTTCCAACACAAGACATCAAAAGTACACTGTATCTTTTTAATTCATTCAATATAGTTTCAGTGGAACGTGGCAATACAGCAAAATTTCCTGGAACCTCTCTTCTCTGTTATCTTGCAAAGCACTCAGTTATTTTTTTGTCATTCAAAATTGTCTTCCCTCTAAAGCTCAGAGACCTCGATTTCCTATCCCATCCAAACCTCCTGTCTTCCAAAAAACAGTTGAGGTCTAAGAACAGCATGTTTAATTTTCCACCCTACTGCTATTACAAACATAAAATTTCCCTTTTATAAAAAAGATGATAAAACAAACATGGTGGAATCTCAATTACAAACTTAGATACTCCATGCTTTAGAGAGCACTAACTAAAGTGGACCAGGAAAGTCAACTTTATCCCAAGAGCTTACTATAGTGAGGGCTACAGTATGTATACATACTCGTGTGTCTGTACGTACAAAACTTAAAGGGAAACTATTGGCTTTGGATATCACACAGAAAATGTCACATAATAATTAGTCAGTTATTGTTGGTTTTGACTCATAATGACCCTATGTACAACAGAGCAAAACACGGCCCGGTCCTGCACCATTCTCACAATCATTGCTATGCCTGAACCCACTGTTGTAGCCACCGTGTCAATTCATCTCCACTGAGGGTCAGTTATTAATAAAGTCCAATAATGAAGTAAATAATGCTTATTCAAAGCATTAAGATACAACTTCTACACACCAGGAACTTGGTGAAGAAGACAACACACTCCTGGCCCTCACCGAGCTTCCAGTCTGGTCGTTTGGAAAATATGTTACTTCTGAAAGTAGTAACTCTCTAGACATTATTTTGAGTAGATTAAACTTTTATTAACTTCTTCACAGAAAACTTGATAAGGGTTTAGAAATAAAATTGTTTATTTATTACACAGCTAATATTCAAAGTCCTATAACCCAAGAATCTATTACCTAAAGTCTTTGAACTGTTTCGTTATCAATATAATAGCAAATTCCTGCAACTTAAAATCATCTACCTATCAAGAGCTTACATTATTTACGGAACCACTTAGAAGGGATCTAATGGTTTGTGACATGTCTAAGATCCTTAGAGTTTTTCTTTATAATCTCTTAATATTTCATAAAAAATAACTAACGACAATGACGTACTTAGATTCCCACTATTTCTCACTCAAGTATAAGAGACAGAGGAGTCAAGTATTGATTCCAATTCTGATTTTGATTCTTTGGTGTGTGGCAATGATCAAGTAAATGAGAACTCTCTACTGAGCTTCCTTATTTGTAAAGTAGGTTATTCCAGAACTCTTCCCATTTCAAATTTAAATAAACAATCCTGGCAGAAGTTGGGCAACTGACTAACTTACTAATATGTGATATCACTACCTTCCAGCAATAGTTATTAAGTTTGCATATTTGGACTGCAATTTCATCGCTAAACCCATTTCTGAAATCAAAGATTTTTAAAACACCATCTGCCTTCCCTCCTCAGTGTGCATTACTGTACCTATTAACAGTTTATAAGTCTGTCCACCTTAACAGACAAAGAATGCTTGATGAGTACTGAGTTTTACTCATCTCGTATTTGGTTTATCTTACCCTACCACAACCACTGCCCACTCCCATTTACACCCATAAATTGTATTCAGCTCATAAATCGTATTCTCACACATTAAATGTTGACTGAATTCTTACTGACTAAAATCACCTACTTTAATAATGGATTCTTCTAGTAATTGAAAACAGTCTCCATCACTTACCATGCAATCTTATTTTCACATTTCTTCTTGGTTTTTAAATTTCACCAACAAAGGGAGTGTGAATTTTTAAAAGATTTAGCTTAAAATAAAGTGCCACAACCTAATCAATGGAGTATTTTAAGACAGGGGCAATATTTTAATCATATTTCCACCAACTCCACTACCCAAGCGGCCAGCAGTACCAGCAGTCATTCAATGAGTATCAGTTAAATGAATGAATAAGTCTAGCACAGAGAACTGCAAAACAATAATCTCCAAGAGCAACTTTTGGATTTCATGGAATACAGCAAAATAAAATAACAAAGAACCTAAATAAATTGAAGACAGACACAAAGTATCAGGGTTGCCAACTTTTACCTTACTAGAAAGATTGATAAGAAATTAAATACCATCTACATATATCTACAATTCATAGAATGGCACTGACACTTCACTTCTAATGAGGATCAACTCTCTGCTTTACTTTTCTCTTTTCAATCTCCAATCTAAGATATTTGTTATATGAATTTACATCTATCATCTTTCCTAGTATAACATAAAGAGAGAACACTGGAAAGATACTGTGGACAAGTTTATAAAATCTGCTAAAGGAATTTAGTCTTTGATTGAAGAATCGGATTTGAGAACAAGACAAACAATAAATCAGTGTTCTGTAAAGATAACTCTGCAGCAGTGGACAAGGCATGTGCTAGGGATGAGCAAAATAAGTCAGGAAGCCAAGCAGAGACATTTGTAGTTATCCAGGCATGGAGAGATTCAAGACTGAGCAAGGGTGCCAAAACAGAAAGATACAGGGCAGAAACTATGATTTTATGAACTGTTATATGTGGGCACTGCTCATTAACTCATTTAATCCCATGACTACCTGCCCTAATATCCCCATTTTATAGGCAAAAAAAATTATGGCTCACAAAAACTAGGTAATTTGCTCTAGGTTCCAACTAGGACTTGAATCAAGATTTGCCTGACTCCAACATCCTTATTCTTTTGATCACGAACTATTCATATTTTAAAATAACGGAATCTCTAAAGAGCCATGTGAAAGGAAAGAGCCTTACAGGAGATTTCATATATACAGAAAAGAGAAGTATTACTGTCATTTTATCCTATCTAGCAAAAATATACAAAATGTTATTATGCATACACTGTAGGGGGACACTTGGAAAGATGATCTGATTTGGTCTGGAGAGTAAGTCAGTTTTTGTTTTTGATATGTATTTGAAGGAAGGCAAACACACTATAGTCAAAGGCAAAAAAAAAAAAAACACCCAGATTCAAGGAGTGAGATTATTTACTGCACAAGGAAAACAGGGGCAGAGAAACAAAGACAGCATTCAGATAAGTAAATAAACTATCTTTGACAACTCAGAGACTGCACTTTAGGAACCATTTACTGTTACATGATCACTGAAGCACGAAGACTTTCCTAATGTAGGAACAAGAAAAATCAAAGTGGATCACAGGCCTAATACAACTGACTCTGAAGTCAATTTTTAAAAGCCCCCACACCAAATAATTAGCCACACAATAGACACAGACCACCACCTGTACCACATTTTCATCAATTATAACCTTTCCAAGACTATCATAGTAATCTTAAAAGTTGAAAAAGACCTTAAGGTTACCAACTAATCCAGACCCGTCTCCAAACAGGTATTGATTCAGGATCTACATTAACACTTTCAGGGTCTGGGAGCTCGGTATATCAAAAAAAATTCCATTCTGGCAGTATCAGTTCTTCCTATATTTCACTGAAATTTTATTCCCCGAATTCTCCATAACTTCCACCCATTTGTTCCTAACTGTGCCCTCTCAGAGCTACGCACAATGTGTTTCTATCAAAGTAATGTCCAGGATTT
The DNA here is from genome assembly GCF_030014295.1 of Loxodonta africana. NCBI lineage: Eukaryota > Metazoa > Chordata > Mammalia > Proboscidea > Elephantidae > Loxodonta > Loxodonta africana. The sequence continues at coordinate 88,127,067 of NC_087346.1, forward strand.
CCTGACCAGCCCTAATCCTAATTATCTTTTTTAAAAAACCCTATTTCCCAAAATAAGCGCTCGAAGAACAGAACGTGCAGTTCATGCCACTCTGCTTATTTAACAGAACACCCAAAAGTTAGTTGTAGATACTTCTCAGGATTAATAATCCACTTGTACGACTTCTTATACGTGCTCATTTACTAAACTACCGGTTTTGATCATAGCATAAGGGATTTTCGAAATTCAGCCTAACAGAAAGCGTTGTTCTGAATCTACGCATTATATCCGCATAATCCTACCAGGAAATAAACCTAGAGGCCTGCAACTTCTAATAGGCCAGCTAAATCTCCTTCAGCCCCTCCCAGGACAGCTAAATAGAAAATGAAGAGGGGAATCTGGATCAAAGAAAACCCCTAGGCGGGATGGGAAGTTAGGCCACACGAAGACCGAGGACGAAAGGTTAGCCCAGTATCTGGGTGCGGCGACTGGTTCCGCGCGAGGCAGGTTAACCTCCCCAACCCCCACCTCCGCCCCGCAACGACCAAGGCCCCATCTTCCCACTCCCGAGTCCCGCCTCCGCCCGTCACCTTTCTCCTCACTAACCTTTCTCCTCCCGGCTGTCGGCCGCCATTGCTCCCCTCCTGTTTCCGCTGCTGCTGCCGCCGCCACCGCCGCTTCGACGCGACTCGCGCGGGCGCCGCAGCCGCGGCAACAGTAGCACGGGCCCGTCCGTCAGTCCGTCCGCCGGGCCGCGCGCTTCGCACCTTGGCCTCTCCCACTCACCCTTCTCGACTCACCCTTTTTCTCCCCTTTCCCCCTTTCTCCTCTCACGCCAGGCTCCTGCGGCCTAGACCCAGCCTTCCCGATAGGGCTTGGGGACGGGAGGGGGAAAAGAGGAGGGAAAGGAAACAGATGGCGACGGCGGGCGGCGCTAAAATGGAGCCTGCTTCCTGCGTGAAACAATCCCGCTCCCGAAATGCCCTTCGCTGTTTACGCTTCGTTCCTGTCTGAGAACGTCACAGTGCGGAGAGGGGCGGAGCGGCGAGACGGGGAAGGGAAGTAGCGGGACGTCACCACGTCGCCCCGCCCCCCGCAGCCCCGTCGTCTTCTTAAAGAGTTTTATTGCGGGGGCTTAGGTTAGCCAGGTTGAGGGCCGTGTTCATTGCTCAGTTGCGTAGTTTCTCAACCGAAACGCATAGTGGAGGCTGTGGCGCTGTAACGTGTCCGTTTTGTCGTCCCAAATCGTCCCGCAGTACTCCCAATTTAGTGCTGGAAATCAGAATCCTGTTTAGAACAAGTCCAGGCTGGCTCCTCTGAAGCCACCACTTTTTCTGTGTATGAGATGTTTTTCTTAAGGCCCCCAGGTTTACCCAAAGGCATCGCAGGGAATGCAGCTCTCTTGCCAAAAAATCATAGTTTTTGTTTGTTTTTAAATTGGGGGAAGAAATTATACTGTATTTTAATATAACTTTGTTAATGCACATAACAAATTTGTATTAATCATTTACGCTCTGAGGTACACAGTTGATTAAACAGACCATTGAGGAATTGAAACTACAAAAGTGGCTGAAAATTACATAGCTACATAATGTAGTAAAATCTATGAAAGAAATTATGAGTTCAAAGGAGTGAAAATATAATTTGGCTTCACTGCAAAGTAAGTTCACAAGGTAAAGAAAATTTGAAAAAGAGGTAACATTATGATATAATGACTAATACCATGTTCAGAGTCCTTGGGTGTTGAACACAGTTAAGTACTCAACTACTAAGTAAAAGATTGGTGGTTCAAACCCACCCAGAGGTACCCTGGAAGAAAGGCCTGGCTATCTACTTCCAGAAGGTCACAGCTTTGAAAACCCTGTGGACAGGGGTTCTGATCTGATACACATGGAGTCACCGTGAGTCGGAATCATCTAGACTAACTGCTTCCAAAAACCACTGGTTCAGCTTGGTTTAGTTTCACGTTCACAAAAGGACAAGCAGTCCACAGTTTGTTATTACTTGATGCCCAATATAAAGAATTATGACCAATCTAAGGGAACAGTGGTGGTTCAGTGGTAGAATTCTTGCCTTCCAGGCAGGAGACAGGTTTGATTCCTGGCCAATGCACCTCACGTGCAGACATCACCTGCCTGTCAATAGAGGCTTGTGTGTCGACATGATACGGAACAGGTTTCAGAGGAGCTTCCAGACTAAGATGGACAAGGAAGAAAGGCATGCTGATCTGCTTCCAAATATCAGCCAATGGATTACAATGATCTGATCCTGTTCTGCACTAGGTTACCATGAGTTGGGGGCCGACCCAATGGTAGCTAACAACAATCTTTCGTATCCTTGTAAATGAGAATTGAAAACTTATTCTCAAAGAGTTACTGTAATGTTTTCCAAGGATTAGAAAAATTCAATTAAGTGTTCAATGTTGTTATTGTTAGATACCGTCCAGTTGGTTCTGACTCAGTGACCTTTTGTACAACTGAACGAAACACTGCCAGCTCTTGTGCCATCCTCACAATCTTTGCTATGCTTGAGTTCATTGTTGCAGCCACTGTGTCCATCTATCTCCTTGAGGGTCTTCCTCTTTTTCGCTGACCCTCTACTTTACCAAGCATGATGTCCTTCTCCAGGGATTGGTCCCTCCTGATAATGTGTCCAAAGTACATGCCTGAGATGAAGTCTTAATCATTGTCAACTTCAAGGAGTGCTCTGGCTGTATTTCTTCCAAGACAGACTTGTTCATTCTGGCAGTACATGGTATATTCAATATTCATTGCCAATACTGTAATTCAAAGACATTAATTCTTCTTCAGTCTTCCTTATTCATAGTGCAGCTTTCACATGCATATGAGGCAAATGAAAATATCATGGCTTTTTTTTGGGGTCAGGCGCACCTTAACCCTCAGGACAACATCTTTGCTTTTCAACACTTTAAAGAGGGCAAATTTGCCCAATGCAATCGTAGTTTGATTTCTTGACTTCTTCTATGGTTGTTGATTGTGGATCCAAGTAAAATAATATCCTTGGCAGCTTCAATCTTTTCTTCGTTTATCATGATGCTGCTTATTGATTCAGTTGTGGGATTTTTGTTTTCTTTAAGTTTGGGTGTAATCCATACTGACCTTTGATCTTCATCACTAAATACTTCAAGTCCTCTTCGCTTTCTGCAGCTAGGTTGTGTCATCTGCATATCAGAGGTGTTGAATCTTCCTCCAATCCTCAAACAAATAGTGCTGGAACAATTAGATATCCACTGGAAATAAATGACCATGAACTCTACCTAACACCATATGCAAAAATTAATTCAAAATGGATCATAAACCTAAATATAAAAGAACAACTATAAAGCTTCTACAACAAAAGATGAGAGAAAATCTTCAACACTTTAAAGTAGGCGAAGATTTCTTATATAAGATGTAAAAATCATTAACCATAAAATAAATTGATAAAATTGGATTTCATTAAAGTTAAAAGCATTATCTCAATCAATCAATCAAATAATAAGGGAAGTCACTGACTGGGAAAACATATTCACAAAACATTTGTCTGACAAAGGATTTCTAGAATATAAATAAAGGTCCTGCACCTCAATATTAAGAAAACAAACATTCCATTTTAAAAGAAATAGCCAAAATAGTTAAACAGGTATTTTAACCACAGAAGATACGTAAATAGGCAATTACCATGTGACAACAATGCTCAACATCATCAGGAATTTAAACCACAATGAAGTGATTAAAGAAGATTAGAAATACCAAATGTTGGCAAGAATATGGAGCAATTGGAATGCTCATCTATTGCTGGTGGGAATGTAAAATTGTACGACCACTTTGGAAAATTGTTTGGCAGCTACGTATGAAGCTAACATACACTTGTCATGTTGTTGTTGTTAGGTGTCATTGAATCATTTCTGATTCATAGCAACCCTATCAAGAACAGGATGAAATACCGCCCGTCCTGCGCTATCCTCACAATCGTTGCTGTGCTTGGCCTTTGCCGTGGTAACTCTTAGGAAGTAAACTCTCTTAATTCATAGCTAGCCCCTGCATCCCTTCAGAGTTACACAGGAATTTCTAGACCTCTTCCACACAATGGAAAACCAAGGGACACTCTCTTAGGCTCTATCGGCCTAAACATGTTGTTGTTGCTGTTACATGCCATGATTAAAAAAAACTCAAACCAGTTGCCTTTGATTCCATTCTGACTCGTAGTGACTATATGTGTACAGAGTAAAACTGCTCCATAGGGTTTTCAAAGCTGTGACCTTTCAGAAGCAGATCACTAGGCCTTTCTTCCCAGGCAATTCTGGGAAGTAGTTGAGTGCTTAACTGTCTGCACCAGCCAGGGACTCCCATATTGATGATTACTGTTGTTGTTAGGTGCCATCAAGGTGGTTCTGACTTATACCCACCCTATATACAACGGAACGAAACACTGCCTGGTCCTGTGCCATCCTCACAACCATTGCTATGCTTGAGCCCATCATTGCATCCACTGTGTCAATTTTTCTCATTGAGTGTCTTCCTTTCTTTTACTGACCCTCTACTTTACCAAGCATGATGTCCTTCTGCAAGGACTGATCTCTCCTGAAAACATGTCCAAAGTACATGAGATGAAATCTCACCATTCTTGCTTCTAAGGAACATTCTGGCTGACGATTACTACTACATATGAATTGTTTTTGCAGAGTCACCATTAATCGTAGTTTGATGATAAACCTGAAGAAGGCTAAGATCATGTACCAGTATAATGCTACATTACTTTCACTAAGCTGCATGAACTAAGTGACAGTCTTAAGAAATTTGCTTTTTCCCGTTTTATTCCCTTTGCAATCACTTTGGGTACAATGTCTAATATCTCTGACTTTTTTTTTAATGACTTGGCTAAAACAAGTTCTGTACATATATATTTAGGCTCAGTTATCTACCTCACAAATGGATGTGTGACTTGGTCTTCAGAAAGACAGGATGAGTGCATGGCTGCACGTTTAGAAGAAAGTAACAAATCATGTGGACGAAGGGGCATTAGCATCATTTTTGCACACAGAAAATAGCATGCTTTATAGATGCAAGCAATGATGTCAGTGATCCAGTACTAAAGAAAAAGTGTTTTATTCCTTTAGAGGGAAAATAACATATCAGTCAGTTCCCAATCAATTGTGTCTATTATACAAAGTATCTAATATGTATAGTATCTACTGGAAACCCTGATGGTGTAGTGATTAAGTGCTACAGCTGCTAACCAAAAGGTCTGCAATTCCAATCCACCAAATGCTCCTTGGAAACTCTATGGGGCAGTTCTACTCTGTCCTATAGGGTCACTATGAATCAGAATTGACTCTACAGGAACAGGTTTGGTTTGGTTTTATAGTATGTATCTATTATACAAGAGTCTCATGACTGCAAATTTTAATATTTGATAATGCAAAATTTTAGTAAGGAAGTGAAAAAACAAAATTTTCATAACTGAGCAACTTTTACATCTATGTATACATCCTAAAAAAAAAAAGGATGTGCATAGTGGTATAGTAAATGTCAACCAGAAATCACCACAACCAGTTTAGCCCAGCCAATTTAGACATTTATTGAGTAGTGACTGTGTGCCATGTCTGCTGTGTCTGCCTATGTTTTACCTCAGTTAATCCACATAACAACCTTATGAATTATTACTTTTATCATTATTTTACTGAGAAAGTAAGTTTCTTTTGGAGCCCTGGATGGTGCAAACAATTAACAAACTTGGCTGCTAAATGAAAGGTTGGAGATTGAAGTCCACTCAGAGGCATCTCAGAGGAAAGGCCTGGTGATTTACTTCCAGAAAATCATCTACTGAAAACTCTATGGAGCACAGTTCTACTCTGACACACACAGGGTTGCATGAGTCAGAATCTACTAGACAGTGACTGCTTTTTCTAATCCTCTTTTGAGTAAATTCTCAGCCTTTTAGGGTTTTCCCTGTTTTCCTTTTTTCTTGGTAACATCTTGGCACAGGTGTGTGCTAGATATCTCTGACCCCTCCAGTCCATTTTCCACACTTCTTTACCCTGCTGTGTATGCTAGGAGGATGACCCATATAGGTGAAGCAACTGAGTCTCTTCCCTTGATTTGGTTGAGTCCAGACAATGGGAGGCATCAGTAGGAGATCCGAGGGTAGGAAGAGAGTAATGATCAAACTATTTCCCTGGCTCCTTCCCTGCAGAGTTAACAGAGGTTGGTGCTGTCCCTCTATCCGTGGCCCCCATTCCTGGCAAGTGACCCTCTCTGTAAGGAGCCCTGGTTGAGCAAAGGTTAAGCTCTCAGCCCCTAACCAAATGTTGGCGGTTTTAACCCACCCAGTGGCTCCAGGGCAAAAAGACCCAGGGATCTGCTCCCTTGAAGATTACAACCTAGAAAACACTATGGGGCAGTTCTACTCTGTCACAAGGGTCACGATGAGTCGGAATCAACTCAATGGCTATGCGTTTGGTTCGAGTTTAACCCTCTCTATTCAGTTATTGCTATGAGTCAGCATCAACTTGATGGCAACGGGTTTGGTTTTTGATTTTTTATACAGTTATCTCACTCAGGTTCTAGTAACTCTGCCCTTTTCTTGCCCCTTCAGGCCTGAGGCAGTAAGGCACTATCCCTTATAGTGAAACTGCCAACACCTTTGTAAACAGTACCTTTATTAAACTCTCCTATAGGTTATCCTTGGACCTCTGGTAGCTCCAAAAACCAAAACCAAACCCAGTGCCATCTAGTCGATTCCAACTCATAGCGACCCTATAGAACAGAGAAGAACTGCCCCATAGAGTTTCCAAGGAGCGCCTGGCAGGTTTGAACTGCTGAACATTTGGCAGCCGTAACACCTAACCACTATACCACCAGGGTTTCCCTCTGGTGGCTCAGAGGTTAAGAACTTGGCTGCTAACCAAAAGATTGGCAGTTCAAATCCATCAGCCACCTTCTATGTCCTATAGGGCTGCTATGAATCTATGGCTATGAGTCAGAACCGACTCGACAGCAACAGGTTTGTTTTTTTGTATAGGTTATCCTAGGATTCCTGGTGGTGCAGTGGTTAAGTGCTCAGCTGATAACTGAAAGGTCAGCGGTTCGAACCCATCAGCTGCTCTGTGGGAGAAAGATGTTATGTTAGTTTTTTTCTAATAGGTCATCCAGTTTGAGAATGCCATCTGTTTTCTGAAGGGAGCCTGACTCATGGAAAGCAAAAAATCACAGAACATGATTTACAAGCTGAGAAAAGGGTCTGATCTAAGTGCTGTCTTTCCCTCCTAGAACCTAATGACTTCTGTCGAGTGCATCTTGCCTTCCTCGGTTTTCGGGCTTCAGTCTCTGTTTTGGAGTATATGTGGCTGCTGTAACTTGAGGTTTGTTCTTTTGACCAGGCAATGTATGACGATTTCTTTTAGGGCCCATGACCAACCATCTCCTCCTACTGACTACACTCTCACCTTAGCTCTTGCTGGTCCTGTGGATCCTTATGTGCATGGTCCATTTGGCCCCCAATTTTGGCCTTTGCCATGGTGACTCCCAGGAAGCAAACTCACTCAATTCATAGCTACCTCCTGCATTCCTCCAGAGTTACATAGGAATTTCTAGACCTGTTCTACACAGTGAAAAACCAAGGGATACCCTACAAGGCTCTATCTGCCTAAACATGTTGTTACATGCCATTAAGTCAGTTCCAACTTATAGCACCCCATGTACAACAGAATGAAATACTGCCCAATCCTGCGTCATCCTCACAACCATTGTCATGCTTGAGCCCGTCATTTGTAGGCATTGTGTCAATCCATCTCATTGAGCATCTTCCTCTCTTTTGCTGGCTCTCTACTTTACAAAGCATGATGTCCTTCTCCAGGAACTGGTCTCTCCTGATAATACGTCCAAGGTATATGAGAAGAAGTCTTGCCATCCTCACTGCTAAGGAGCATTCTGGCTATACCTTTTCCAAGACAGATTTGTCCGTTTTTCCAGCAGTCCATGGCATATTCAATATTCTTTGCCAACACCATAATTCAAAGGCATGAATTCTTTGGTATTCCTTATTCATTGTCCAGGTTTTGCACACATATTCCAAACCAAATCTGTTGCTGTCAAGTCGATTCTGACTCATAGCGATCCTATAGGATGGCGTAGAACTGCTTCATAGGGTTCCCAAGGAGCACCTGGTGGATTTGAACTGCCAACCTTTTTGGTTAGCTGCCATAGCTCTTAACCACTCTTCCCCCTTTGCTGATAGAGAATCCAGTAGCGCTGCAAGGTACAACTTAGGAAACAAAATCAAAAACTATAGAAAGAACAATTATGAACTCTAAAGCTTTTGTGTACATGATTTTTGCCTCCTTAATCATAACCCCCCCCCCCAAAAAAAACAAACCCATTGCCATCGTGTGTATTTCGATTCATAGTGACTCTATTGGACAGAGTAGAACTGCCCCACAGGATTTCCAAGAAGCAGCTGGTGGATTTGAACTGCTGACCTTTTGGTTAGCAGCCAAGCTCTTAACCATTGTGCCACCAGAGCTCCTCCTTAACCATAAAAAACCAAAAACCAAACCCAGTGCCGTCGAGTCAATTCCGACTCATAGCGACCCTATAGGGGTTACAAAAAGCAAACAAACACAGCAGCAACAACTATTAAATAGGGAAATATTGGCCTTTAATTCAGGGTGAACAAACAAAGGGAGAGCTGGGGAGATAGTGAGGTTTTCAGTAGCCAATCTTAAGAAAAAAAGGATTCTAAGAGATGCTATGCAGGGGGAGCACTCCAGAGAGAAGAATCAAGTAAACTGCAGTCCTTGGGACTTGTGGTGAAGAAGAAAGGAAACCCTTGGGAGCCAACTCAGACCTCAAAAACGTTGGGCTAGGTCTTAACTCTGTGATTCCCGCAAAACAGCTGCAAAATATTATAATCTGTCATACACCATCCAAGTGTTTAGGAGCTAGGACTTGGGATTTGGATTTGCATTTAAACATAGATCTACTACCCAGGAGCTATTTAACCTTTGAGTAAGCGTAACATAGACGTTCAGAGCCTTGTCTCCAGAGTCAGAGATGTAGCTGGAATCCCTGCTCTGAAACACGGTAAATTGTTTAATCTCTCTGAACTTCATTTCCTTTCCCTAAGGCAGGGATAATACAATGGTTGTTATATCTACCTCATTAAATGATGTAGGTGGAGCACTTAGCACTAATCTGCATGCAATTAACCTTCAATAAAAGTTAACCTATAAAGTGTTTTTTAGGAAACATGGGAAAGAAATTTTTAGAAATCTTTTGGAAAAGTAGAAATGTGTGACCTTTGTTTTATTCTCTTAGTGCTAAGGTGATAGCTGCTCAAGAAATATTTATTGAACGAAAAATAAATTTTAAAAAAGGTTTTTTTGATTGTTGCTTGAGATTCTAACTTCAAAATCTAAATTGAGCACTGGCCTATTACATTGAGGATACAGGCAATATATGGGTGAGCAGCTTATATATATTTGTGTATGTTGGGAGGATTCAGAAAGCTAGGGATGAGGGAAACAGATTGTCTTGGTTATTTAGTGCTTCTATAACAGAAATATCACGAATGGATGGCTTTAACGAGCAGAAATTTATTGTCTCACAGTTTAGAAGGTTAGTCCAAATTCCGGGTGCTGGCTTTCAGGGAACTCTTTCTCTCTCTCTGGCTCTGAAAGAAGGTCCTTGTCTCTTCTGAGCTTCTGGTCCTGGGCAATCTTCATGTGGCTTGGCATGTCTCTTCCTCATCTCTGCTCTGCTAGCTTGTTTAATCTCTTTTATATCTCAAAACGGATTGACTCGAGATACACCCTTACTAATCTTGCCTCAGCATAACAAAGAGTATAAATGTGCTCCATAGGGTTGTCAAGGCTGTGATCTTTTGGAAGCAGATCACCAGGCCTTTCTTCTGAAGTGCCTCAGGGTAGGTTGGAACTGCCAACTTTTTGGCTACTAGCTGGAAGTCACCACCCAGGGACTCCAAAACTTGATTAGAATATTGAAAATTATAAAAGAAACAATTCTCTTAGAATCATTTGTGCTGTTCTTAGCTTGAAGGAAGTTATCTCCTAGTACATGTTCCTGAGTGGTGCAAGTGGTTTGTGATCAGTGGCTACCTAAAGGCTGGCAGTTCAAACCCATCCAGCAGCTCTGTGGAAAGAAGGCCTGGCGATCTGCTTCCGTAAAGATTACAGCCAAGAAAACCGTAAGGAGTAGTTCTACTCTGTAAGACGTGAAGTTACCTTGAGTCAGAATGAATTGACAGCAACTTTTTCTTTTTTCCTTTTTCCATTTTCTAGTGCAGTATAAATAGTAGATAGTAAAGGGTGTTTTCTGATAATGACTCCTTTAGCCAATGGTAAGCTAGTAAATGTTTAACAACTGGCTCTACAGAAAGAAAAAACCTTATTTTTAGTGTTTGCTAATTTCTGTGGTATAAATACTCCCACCATGACTAATCTCAGGTAACCAACATGACATCACTGAACATGGAGTTGGGAGAAGTGTGTGTAGTAAAGTAACACACTGATTATCTGTATATCCACTGTACACAAAAAAATAGACGTAAATGTAAATAATCTCAAGAGCATAGATAATATCAAAATTTAGTTGAAAGAATTAGGAAGTGATGAGTGTTAAGGTGTTAATTTTATTTTTAATATAATTTCCTTAGCTGTAATTTTATATGATTTTTTAAACATCCCTGTTTAAAAAATTTTATGAAAATTGGCTCTTGCAAATTGGCATAAGCTGGCTCTAGCATACCACTATCCTTACCTACCCCTCAGGTACACAGCTCTCAGTAACCATATTTGTATGATGTTATAGTACATCCTGGACACAACTGATTGGAGCCCTGGTGGTGCAGTGGTTAAGAGCTATGGCTGGTAACAAAAGGGTCAGCAGTTTGAATCTACCAGCTGTTCCCTGGAAACCCTATGGGGCAGTTCTACTCTGTCCTGTAGGGTTGCTATGAGCCAGAATCAACTCCACAGCAATCAGTTTGGTTTTTGGGGACACAACTGATAAGAGTAAATACGGATAGGAATAGGCCCCAAGTCACTTCCCTTAGAATTTGGAAATGGACATGAACTGGGAATCATTCTCTCTGAGTAGCTGAAACGATAATTAACGTTTGAATACTGGAAACTAAGAGCAGTAAATTTTGATTCATTGTGGACTAAGTAGAGAGATTGACCTTCCAGTATAGAAGGATAAAGACATGCAAAAGGAAAAGCAGAAATGGGCAAAAACTCATCCTAGTTGTCTGATAGCATTCTAGTTTTCAGCTGAAGTTCTTCCTTAGCTCTGACTGCATTCTATTCTTATACTCGGACAGATAATTTTACTTCCTTATAATAATTTTTCATTTCTCTTAAAGTGATTTGAATTGGTTTTTGTTATTTAAAAACAAAAAGATGAACACAGAGGAAAAATGAAATACCAGAATCAGTTCAATAATAATTGTATAATACAAACTGAGAAATGTTCAGTTGCTCTATAGCTTACAGACCAAAACAGGAAACTTTGCCCTAACTCTGTTAATGAAGAATAAACATCAGGATAAATATTTGAAATCTCTTTTCTGACAACAACAACAAAAAAAAATCACAATTTAAGAAGACTCTACCTTCTCTTTAGGTTTCTACTGCAATGCATTTTTGGATCAAACTGTCTCCCTTAAGCAAGCTCATCCACCCTCATGACTTTAATCACCATCTATACAGCCATGATTACTTAAGCCTAGTGTTCTCAACTGATATCAATTGCTTGCTTGATGTCTTCTTTTGGATAGCTCAATTTTAAAAAGCTCAACACTAATCTCTTGATCTATCCTCACCCTCACTGTCCACCAGTTTACTTACGCTAAGGATCTGGGAATCATCCTAAAATTGACCTTCACTTGCAATCCGTGGAAGGGGGGAGGAAGGGAAAGATACAGACAAGGGATAATTTATGCTTCTGGGTGACAAGTGTTACAACAGGAATAACATAGAAAAGCCAGTTGCCATCTAGCCGATTTTGACTCATAGTGAACTCATGTGTATAAGAGTAGAACTGTGCTCCAGAGGGCTTTCAGTGGCTGGTCTTTTGGAAGTAGATCATAAGACCTTTCTTCTGAGACAACTCTGGGATGAACTGTAGTCTCCGACCTTTTGGTTAGCAGATGACTGCATTAACCATGTTAACCATTTGCACCATAGGGGAATCACTCTATTAATAATTATTCGTGAAACTTTATTCATGTATTCTTCCTTTCTTGAATGAGCTTTTTCTACTTACTGCCTGAGAAAAACACTATTTACGTGCAGGTTTCAGCTCCTTCTGCATTTCTTTTAGGAATCCTTCCTCGACAACCCCTCCCTTACAGAATTAGGTGCCCCTTTTGTGTCCCCACTACATTTGTACGCCTCCATTACAGATATACTTGTTGCTGTATGCCGTTGAGTTGATTCCGACTCTTGGTGACCCCATGTGACAGAGGAGAAACGCCCCTAGTATTCCCTAGGCTGTGATGTTTACAGCAGCAGATCACCCGGTCTTTTCTCCAGAGGAGCTGCAAGGTGGGTTCAAACTGCCAATGTTTCGGTTAGCAGCAGAGTGCTTAACCATTGGCAGATGTGGATACAGTTTTGAGCTGTCCTCCCAGACTCAAAAAGGCTGTTTGGGCAGGGAGAAAAACTCTTCAATGCATGCTGCGTGATGCACTGTAGGCAAGGGACTCAAAGGGACTTCCTGGCACCAATACCCCCTGGCTAGATATGCTTAGTTAGGTGGACTAAAAAACTCTGCTATACATGCTTCTACCTAGCATTGTAGCCGAGGGACTCAGAAGTTCCTCCCCCAGCCATTTATATACCCCAAAGCCTATGTGACACTGTACGTGGAGCGTAATGTAGATTTTCCCACCAGACCACCCCAGCAGAAGGGATGGTCAGACATATGGGAACCTAGCTTGGAATTGTATCTATTTTACCCTGCTGGAGACCTGGTTGCTCAGTAGCTAAGAGCTCGGCTGCTAACCAAAAGGTCGGCAGTTCAAATCCACCAGCCACTCCTTGGAAATGCTATAGGGCAGTTCTAATCTGTCCTACAGGGCCGCTATGAGTTGGAATCTACTCGACAGCAATGGGTTTTTTGGTTTGGCAAACATCAGGCCTCAGAGGCTGGGGAGTGGTGGACTGTTGCCAAGGCTACTGCATCATGCCCCCTTCCCGTCCTTTCCTTTGACGGGTGCTCAGTCAGAGGCTCCCAATTCATTTGCATGTCTAAGTGGAAACACTGGTAGCATAGTGGTTAAATGCTACAGCTGCTAACTAAAAGGTTGGCAGTTCAAATCCACCTTGGAAACTCAATGAGTCAGTTCTGCTCTGCTCTATTGGGTTGCTATGAGTCGGAATCAGAATTGACTCAATGGCAATGGGTTTAAGTGTTGCCTAGCTGGTTTAGAAAAACAAAGAAACCTCGATTGCTCAAGAACTCCAGTGGCTATCTTCAGGAACTGGAGTCAAAAGGCCAAATTAAGTTCTTTTTCCCACATTATCTTTAAGGTTCTTTCTTGCTCTAACCAAAAAACCAAACCCATTGCCTTCCAGCCAATTTCAACTCATTGGACAGAGCAGAACTGCCCCATAGGGTTTCCAAGGAACGACTAGTAGATTCAAACTGCCAACCTTTTGGTTAGCAGCCAAGCTCTTAACCACTGTACCATCAGGGCTGTTTTCTTGCTCTGATTTTCTATTATTCTAATCAGTGGTACGGATAGAATTATAATTACATATCATGGGTTGGAATCAACTCGACAGCAATGGGGTGTCTTTTTTTTTTTTTTCTCATTTTGATTGGTGTGTTATGGGAAGTGGCTGAAAAATTAAGTCACAAATAATTGTGAAACTTTTCTTATGAAGGTAAATGCTGCTGGTATAATACAGAAGTCCCCAGGCTGCAGAAAATTACACTGCAGCTTGCCTGGGTGGCCTCGCCATTTCCAGTTTCATTGCTTAGCTGGCCTCATAATCCGCATCAGAATTGCAGCTTCTTTGCTCCGCCAGCCTCACCATTTTCAGAACCATTGCTTGGTAATGTGCACCAGAATTGCAGTTCCTTTGCTCTGCTGCCTTGACCATTGCTTGGCAATCTGTGTTAGAATTGCAGTTCTTTTGCTTGACCCGCTTGGTATGATTTAGTGTTGCTGTCATAACTTGTATGAACTCCCTACTTGTAATACCTTTAAAAGTAACTATTTTCCTTGCTCAAGAGCGAAGCCGTCTTGGAGGCAGCAGCCCCAATTATTTCCTTCCTTGCGCAATGAAATAAAAGGCACCTTTACCTTCTCCCACCTCAGTTTCTCATTTATTGGCCAATACCAGTCATACCGAGCAAAACCTGGGGTTTCCACCTGGTAACATTTCATTGCTGTGGAGTTGGCTCTGATTCATGGTGACCTTATGTATAACAGAATAAAATGTTGCCAGGTCCCCTGCCATCTTCATGATCTTTGATATGTTCGAGCCCATTGTTGCAGCTATTGTGTGAAGCCATCTCACTGAAGGTTTCCCTCATTTTTGCTGACCCTCTACTTTACCAAACATGAGGTCCTTTTTTAGCGATTGTTCTTTGCAGATGATGAGCCAAAAGTAAGCAAGACAAACTCTGACCATTCTTGCTTCTAACATTCTGGCTATACTTCCTCCAAGGCTCATTTGTCTGTTCTTCTGGCGGTCCACGGTATATTCAACATTCTTTACCAACGCCACAATCCAAATCGTCAGTTCTTCTGTTTTCCTTTGTCATTGTCCAGTTTTCATGTGTATGTGAGGCGATTAAAAAGACCATGGCTTGAGTCAGGCCTTAGTCATCCAAGTGACATCTTTCCTTTTTAATACTTTAAGAGGTTTTTTGTAGCACAAATTTTTCCAACCAATGTCATTTGGTTTCTTGACTGCTGCTCCCATCGTATTGATTGTCGAGTCAAGTAGAATTAAATCCTTGACAACTTCAATTTCTTTGCCATATACCATGATGTTTTTATCAGACCAGTTGTGAGAACTTTCATTTTATGTTCAAGTGTAATCCATATTGAAGGCTATAGTCTTTGACCTTCATCAGTAAGTGCTCCAAGGTAAATAGGAAACTTCTTATTTGGGTAAATTTGGACTTAAATTGCGCCTTTTCTGAAGCAGCTTCCGGGCTAAGTTTTCAGGAATATTATAGAAATTCTGTGGGTTATCTGAGGTGCACAGATGTGCAGCCACTGATTTTGTGCATGAGTAACTGTGCATGTCTCTGCAACACATGAGAAAGACCTCAATACAAGCGTGTGCCTATAAATTAATGTTACCATGTAAACTGACTCATTTGACTGGAATAATCAGTTCACATGCCAGTGCAATTCTTGTTGTTGTTGGGTGCTATTGAGACAGTTCTGACTTACAGTGATCCTAAGCACAACAGAATGAAACACTGCCTGGTCATGTGTCATCCTCACAATCATTGCTATGCTTGAGCTCACTGTTGCAGCCACTGTGTCAATCCATCTGGTTGAGGGTCTTCATCCTTTTTGCTGACCTTCTACTTTACCAAGCATGGTGTCCTTCTCCAGCGATCGGTCCCTCCTGATAACATGTCCAAAGTATGTGAGACAAAGTCTCACCATCCTTGTTTCTATGGAGCATTTTGGCTGTACTATTTCCAAGGCAGATTTTGTTTGTTCTTCTGGCAGTCCATTGTATATTCAATATTCTTTGCCAACACCACAAGTCAAAGGCGTTAATTCTTCTTTGGTCTTCCTTATTCATTGTCCAGCTTTTGCATGCATATGATGGGATTGAAAATACCATGGCTTGGGTCAGGTGCACCTTAGTCTTCAAGGTGACATCTTTGCTTTTCAACACTTTAAACAGGTCCTTTGCAGCAGGTTTGCCCCAATGCAATGATTCCTTTGATTTCTTGACTGCTGCTTCCATGGGTGTTGGTTGTGGATCCAAGTAAAACGAAATCCTTGACAACTTCAATGTTTTCTTCATTTATCATGATGTTGCTTATTGGTCCAGTTGTGAGGATTTTTGTTTCTCTAAATTGAGGTATAGTCTTTGATCTTCCTTAGTAAGGGCTTCAAGTCCTTTTCACTTTCAACAAGCAAGCTTGTGTCATCTCCATATTGCAGGTCGTTAATGAGTTCTCCAGTCCTGATACCCCATTCTCTTTCAAATAGCCCAGCTTCTCGGATTATTTGCTCAGCATACAGATTGAGTAAGTAGAGTGAAAGGATACAACCCTGACGCACACCTTTCCTGACTTTAAATCACACAGTATCCCCTTGTTCTGTTCAAAAGACTGCCTCTTGATCTAAGTACAGGTTCAAAGGTACAGTACAAAGAGAGGAAGAGTGAAGGCATTTAAAAGCTGAGTAGTTAAATTTGCACTTAGTTAATCTTTGCATTTGTTTTTCAAGGGCTACCTAACCCTTGAAAAAAAGGAAAAACAAGGCAGAAAACAGACTAAGGATTGGAATTACTGTAGAGGACACTGTGTAAGATTTCTGTGGGAGATCTAGTCTGATTCCTGTTTTCCCCATATCGAACCTTAATTTCGACCAAAATTTAAGCCTGACTGAACTTTCTCATGTCCTTCCCTCCCTGCCTTCCTGAATTTTATCTCACAAATATTTGTTGGACAACTATTACATGCCAGGCTCTGTGCAAAGCATTATTTTTTATGGCATAATAAAAAGTTTGAACTTGATCCTCTTGATCAGGGGCTCTTAAACAACACTGTGCACAAGAATGACAAGGAAAATTGGTTGAAAATGCAGATTCCTGGCCTTTACCCCAAAGATCAGATTCAGAGGCCTGTGATAGGCCCAGGAATTTGACATTTTAACATGCATATCGAGTAATTCAAGGGAATGACATGATCTAATTTGCATTTAAAAGTAACTCTGTAAGCCTCCATGAGGTTAATAGAACAACTAGTGCTTAGGTTTTCCAGCAGCCCAACTTTAAATTTTTATCTATCTCTCTTTAAGAGCTCTGGAATCAGGCTCTCTGAATCCAGGTTCTGCTGTTTAGGAGCTATGTTGTGTTGGTCAAGTTAACCTCTTTTTACCTCTGTATTCTCATTTCTGAGGGGGCATGGGGATCAGAATATCCTACCACAGAGGGTTACTGTGCAAATTTAACAAGTGTTAAACACGAGTTATCTGGCACATCATAAACGCTCAAAAAAATGGTAGCTATCATTATTATTGTTGGTATAGTTTTGCCATGGCCCCACTTTTTAGAGGGAAAAGGGATAGGACATAAAGTTTTGTCCACAATGAGCGGTCGGGCTCTTGGGGCACAACTAGATGACTGCTTTGAAAGGGAGGGCTCTTCTGACTGCTTGTGTTATTTTCCCTGCCCCAGAAATGACTGTGTTAATAAAAATAGTCATAATAAAATGACTTTATTTTAAATTTTTCATGTGTTGTGGGTTGAATTGTGTCACCTAAAAAGATACGTTAAAGTCCTAACCTCAATATAACCCAAAACCAAACCCATTGCCACTGAGTCAATTCTAACTCATAGTGACCCTATAGGACAGAGTAGAACTGCTCCACAGAGTTTCCAAGGAGCGCCTAGTGGATTTGAACTGCCGACCTTTGGGTTAGCAGCTGTAGCACTTAACCACTACACCGCCAGGGTTTCTAACCTCAATATAAAAAAAAATAGAGAAACAAAAATTCTCACAACTGGACCAATAAGCAACATCATGATAAACAAAGAAAATATTGAAGTTGTCAAGGATTTTCTTTTACTTGGATCCATAATCAACACCCATGGAAGTGGCAGTCAAGAAACCAAAAGATGCATTGCATTGGGCAAAGCTGCTGCAAAGGACCTCTTTAAGGTGTTGATAAGCAAAGATGTCACTGTCTTAGCCTTCTAGCACTGCCATAACAGAAATACCACAACTGGATGGCTTTAACAAAGAGAAATTTATTACCTAGGATAGTGACCTTATTTGGAAACAGGCTCTTTTCAGATTGCAGATGTAATCAATTAAGAAAATTAGATTAAGGAGGGCCCTAAATCCAATGACTAATGTCCTTATAAGCAGACAGATTTAGAGACATAGACATGGAGAAGAGAGGAAGCAAACACAAATGCAGAGGGAAGGGGCCATGTGAGAAGCAAAGTTAGAGTGATAAAGCTGCAAGACAAGGAATGCCAAGGAAGAACCAGAAGTAGAAAGAGCTAAGGAAGGTTCTCCCTTAGAGCCTTCAGAGGGAACATGGCCTTACCAACACCCTGAGTTTTAACTTCCAGCCTTAACAACTGTAAGAGAATACATTTCTGTTGTTTTAAGCCACCTAGTTTGTGGTGATTTGTTACAGCAGCTCTAGGATATTAAGACATCATGCATTTATCTGGGTGAAAGGTACTGCTATTATTACTGTCCTGAAATTCTATCTCCTTGCTTATTTTTAAAGTACCAAAGTTGTATCTAGCCTAGAGAAGGAAATAGCTTCTGCTCTTGACAAAGATGTCATTAATAGAAATAAGGAACATCTAGACAAACCAAGGTTGTTAAGAAAGATAAGGAGTTCGTTTTGGGTAAAAAATTTCACCAACATACACAGAGGGTCTGCCACTGTTAAATGTTAAACTTAAATGCATTTAAATTAAATGAGGTAGGGACTGTTACAATCCCGATTTTTAAAGATGAAGAAACTGAAGCTTGAGTTAATTTGGCCAGATGCAAATATGGGAAAGAATTTAGATTTGAACTCAAAATATTTGATCTTAAATCCCATGGTGTTAGCCTGTATAACAAACTGCTTTCCAGCCACACGGTGGTTTAGGCTTCTGAAAAATATTAGAGTGGCTGTGGCATCCTGAGAATACTAAGGAGGACAACAAAGGCCAAGTCACACGATTAGCTCTGAACTCTGCATAGTCCAGTGCATGCTTCTTTCCAAAACTCTAAAATCTTGAGGAAAAAAAAAAAGGAACATTTTCAAAAACTGTCTTGTACTCCTTTCTCTTAATGACTGACCTACCTTTGATCTACACTACATATTCTTTATTCCAGTATTATTTATCCCATAGGTATCCGGAAACATACGCAAAACATACTAGTGTGTTCTCAGATCTACTAAAGTGTTTTCCAAGGCTTCAAACTGGTTCTTCCTGGTTCAGTCATGGCCAAGGAAGCAACACTGGAACAGACCCGAGTTTTAAAAATTTTGGGTGAACCAGAACAATAACCAGAATGGGAAAAATTACGGGTTGCAAGGGCAATGTACGTATTGCATAGCAATCAAATCTCTTGCCCTTTGGATTTTCAGTGGAGGTGGAAACAGCCATGTCCCATTCCAAGATGGCAGTGGGAACGGATATCGCTCTCCACAGTCCTGCCAATAATCGAACCTCACCCATCAGGCTCCTAAAAGTGCTCACTACAGCTCTTCTGAGATTCCCATTCCAGGGCTTCGATCCATAATTTTTCTCAGTTCGGTTATTGTTTCAGTTCACCTAAATTTTAAAAATTTGGGTTTCTCCTGGTTTCACTTTGTTGGCCATGACTTAATCAGTTTGAAGTCCTGGTGTTTTCAAATGAAAATGTAAGGACTGAATAGCCTTGTGTAATGGAGGTAGAAAAAAAAATTAAAACTAAAATTGTGCTTTTTCTACTAAGGAAGTCTCTATGTGGCTTAAATAGTTAAGCACTTGACTACTATGAAAGGTAGGTGGTTCGAATCTACACAGAGGCACCTCAGAAGAAAGGCCTAGCAATCTGCTTCTGAAAGGTCACAACCTTGACAACCCTACAGAGCACAGTTATACTCTCAAACACATGGAGTGG
Source organism: Loxodonta africana (assembly GCF_030014295.1). NCBI lineage: Eukaryota > Metazoa > Chordata > Mammalia > Proboscidea > Elephantidae > Loxodonta > Loxodonta africana. Next base: position 88,146,896 of record NC_087346.1, read on the forward strand.
CCAAGAGTTGGAACTGACTCCACTGGCAACTGGTTGCTACCTTCTAAGAAAGGTTGTATAATTCACATCATAGGGAAAAGACACCTCTGTACTGTTTCCTTCCCCTCTCATAAAGAATAGGGACAGCAAGACCATTAAACTAATTGTCTAGAAAAAAAATCTAAGCACTCTCCCACTTTTTCTCTCATTCTGAAGAATTGGCTGAGCAATTGCTACCACGAATGTAAGGCTTCTGCATTTATATCAAATAGTGTTTGAGCAAAATTCGTTTGAATTTTAAAGGGCAGGCTACTCTACCTGATAGCTGGATTACAATTAAAAACAAATGCTTTTGAGTGAAACTAAGGTATAGCAACAGAATTGTGGCTAAGCCAAGAAGTGGAAAATTCTACTCGTCATTCATGTTAAAAAATCATATTTATTTTTCCCCTACAACTACATTGAATCACGTTTGTTTGCCTTAAACCACACCAAACCCAGTGCTGTCCAGTCGATTCTGACTCATAGCGACCCTATAGGACAGAGTAGAACTGCCCCACAGAGTTTCCAAGGAGCACCTGGTGGATTTGAACTGCCAACCCTTTCATTAGCAGCTGTAGCACTTAACCACTATGCCACCAGGGTTTCCTTGTTTGCCTTAAAAGACATAAAACCAAAAATACCCACTGCCTTGGAATCTGATTCCAACTCATAGCAAGCCTATACGACAGAATAGAACTGCCCTATGGGGTTCCCAACTGTAAATCTTTATGGAAGCAGACTGCCACATCTTTCTCCCCCAGAGCAGCTGGTGGGTTCCAACCTCGACCTTTGATCAGCAGCGGAGCGCTTTAACCACTGTGCCACCAGGGCTCCTTTTAAAAAAAAGACTTAGTCTCTTTAATGAAACAGTTTTTGGCATAATGTAACTGATAAACTACAAATCAGTGAAAAATGAATTAAGCCAGTAAAAAAAGTCACAGAATTTACTCTTGTAACTTTAAAAATTGGCAATGTGATTTTTAAATTGATGTGTATAGGTTCAGTTGTAGACCACCGCACTCTATCTAGTTTAAGCAGAAAGTCATTTACTACTGGTTTTAATTAAATGGCTTACAAACTTTTCAGAATTGTTGGAGGAGTAAGCACTAAGTGAGCTTCCAGGAACAACTTCCACACTCTAAAATCACAAAGCCACACCCGCATCTGAGAGCTACCACTGCCACTAAGGAGCCGCCAAACCCCGAGCTTGGCGTCCGGAGCAACGCAGCCTCTACCTGCGTCCGCAGACCACGGCTGCCCCGCCCTGTGCCACGGATCCTGTGTATCTGACTGGTGGAGCTTAAACCCTTCGGCAACTAGAACTGCAAGGGCGCCTGGGAAACGTAGTTTTTTACCTTCCAAACCTAAAAGCTACAGAAAGCACGTTGGAAGTAATGTATTACAATTTATTTAGCCATTCCTTGAATTTAAAGTCTTTAGGTTGTTTAAATATTTTTTCTCTTCCATAAATAAATAGAATAAATTTCTAGGGATGGAATTTCTGAGTCAAACGGTATTAATACTTTTTAAATTTTTTATAATTATTGCAACATTGTCCTTTTGAATGTTTATCTAGTTCATACTCCTTCCAGTTCATCTTTGCTCCACATTGTCATTCACAATTAATACATTTGCTTGTAATTTAAAAAATATTATTTTAAACTTTGTATTTCTTTTGCTGCTGAATTTAAACATTTTAATTCTCACCGTACCTGAATTACAATCAGTCTTTAGAATACCTGTTTCCTTCGTCTTTCTCGGCAATGCATTTATAAATTATCTCATACGGTGGGAAATTTAGCATGATTGTTTTGTTCATCTACGTGTAATTATCACTGGCTAAATAAGTAACTTAAAGATCTAGTGACCCCTTACCGTAGCCCTATATGGTTACATAGACCATCCTCTTTAGTGACTAGGTCTTTCAAGGAAATACCAAGGTAACTTTCTTTCTCACTGTCTCCAGAATTAAATTTAGATGAAACGTGTAGGCTTAACTTAAAAGCAAGGTTATCTAACTTGATTATCATGAACTCACTTTATATCCAAATGCTATATTTTTAATATATAATGTAATTTTATAATGTCTGTTGGTTATTTGTGCATAGGACCAGGCTCTGAATGTCTGGCCACTTCAGGCAAATGTTATGGAAAAACGGAAGGTCTGTGACTCAGAGTTGTCAGAAAGGCCCAAACACATAGTGAAATCTTCATCATTGCTGTTCTTCTGCTTGCTGGAATCTGCTGGTGTTATCACTAACCTTCCCTGATTTGATAAGGATGAATGAATTCCTGGAGAACCCCCAAGCTGTTAGGACAACAGCTCCCTCCTCATTTTCTTCTAGCAGGCAGCATGTATACAGCACCCAGTCTGAAATGGTGAGAACTTTGTGTCTTTTACTGTCCTGGGGCTAAGGAAGAGCCTGTTGGCATAGTGGTTAAGAGCTTGGCTGCTAACCAAAATGTTGCAGTTCAAATCCACCAGCTGCTCCTTGGAAACCCTGTGGGGCAGTTCTGCTCTGTCTTATAGGATAGCTGAATCCAAACTGACTCCATGGCAACAGGGTTTTGGGGGGGCGGGGTAGGAGGCTAAAGATCTTCCTTTTTCTTCCTAAGTAAGTATAGCGAAGTTCAGAGGAGTCATTAAAACAAGAGCTTATTTTACTCATATTTGGTGATTTAGAAGGAAAAGCACTTTATTCTAAATTCACCTTTGAAATGAGAATATTAATTTTTAACCAGATTAGGAAAAGATCCCTTATATACACATACTTAATCAGTTATAGCTGAAGGATGACTAGTTTGACCGCAAGATCATAACCTATCATCATTCTCCACCTAGTGGCAAGATGGGCTAACTGAAAGCAAGTTCCTGTAAGGAACACTCTGACACTTCAGTGTTGGGAAGCTCCTGGGTGGTGCAAATGACTAATATGCTTGGCCGTTAACTGAAAAGTTGGAGATTCAAGTCCACCCAGAGGTACCTCGGAAGAAAGTGCTGCTGATTTGCTTTCAAATAGCTATTTAAAACCCTATACAGCACAGTTCTGCTGATACACATGGGGTCTCAATGAGTCAGAGTCAACTCCACTGCAACTAGGTGAGTGTTGCACCCAAACACTTAAAAAGTAATAAAGCATCAGATAAACCTCACTATTATTTTGTTAAAATTTTTATATAAATAAACTCTCCATGTAAAATAATCCATGTTTTTAATTTGATACTGTGCCAGGACATATAATTTGGAAATGAACAGAATACCTCTGCTGGACAGTAAACAGAATATTCATAACTATTGTTGTTAGGTGCCATCGAGTCCATTCCGAATCTCCGTCCCTCCCCCCCTCATAACCACAAAAGTATGTGTTCTTCTCAGTTTATACTATTTCTCAAGATCTTATAATAGTGGTCTTATACAATATTTGTCCTTTTGCCTCTGACTAATTTCGCTCAGCATAATGCCTTCCAGGTTCCTCCATGTTATGAAATGTTTCACAGATTCGTCACTGTTCTTTATCGATGCGTAGTATTCCACTGGGTGAATATACCACAATTTATTTACCCATTCATCCGTTGATGGACATCTTGGTTGCCTCCAGCTTTTTGCTATTGTAAACAGAGCTGCAATAAACGTGGGTGCGCATATATCTGTTTGTGTGAAGGCTCTTATTTCTCCAGGGTATATCCCAAGGAGTGGGATTTCTGGGTTGTATGGTAGTTCTATTTCTAACTTCTTAAGAAAATGCCACATAGATTTCCAAAGTGGTTGTACCATTTTACATCCCCACCAGCAGTGTATGAGAGTTCCAATCTCTCTGCAGCCTCTCCAACATTTATTATTTTGTGTTTTTTGGATTAATGCCAGCCTTGTTGGAGTGAGATGGAATCTCATGTAGTTTTAATTTGCATTTCTCTAATGGCTAGTGATCGAGAGCATTTTCTCATGTATCTGTTAGCGGCCTGAATATCTTCTTTAGTGAAGTGCGTGTTCATATCCTTTGCCCACTTCTTGATTGGGTTGTTTGTCTTTTTGTGGTTGAGTTTTAACAGAATCGTATAGATTTTAGAGATCAGGCGCTGGTTGGAGATGTCATAGCTGAAAATTTTTTCCCAGTCTGTAGGTGGTCTTTTTACTCTTTTGGTGAAGTCTTTAGATGAGCAAAGGTGTTTGATTTTTAGGAGCTCCCAGTTATCGGGTTTCTCTTCGTCATTTTTGGTAATATTTTGTATTCTGCTTATGCCTTGTATTAGGGCTCCTAACATTGTCCCTATTTTTTCTTTCATGATCTTTATCGTTTTAGTCTTTATGTTTAGGTCTTTGATCCACTTGGAGTTAGTTTTTGTGCTTGGTGTGAGGTATGGGTCCTGTTTCATTTTTTTGCAAATGGATATCCAGTTATGCCAGCACCATTTGTTAAAAAGACTATCTTTTCCCCAATTAACTGACACTGGGCCTTTGTCAAATATCAGCTGCTCATACATATGTGGATGGATTTATATCTGGGTTCTCAATTCTGTTCCATTGGTCTATGTGCCTGTTGTTGTACCAGTACCAGGCTGTTTTGACTACTGTGGCTGTATAATATGTTCTGAAATCAGGTAGAGTGAGGCCTCCCACTTTTTTCTTCTTTTTCAGTAATGCTTTACTTATCCGAGGCTTCTTTCCCTTCCATATGAAGTTGGTGATTTGTTTCTCCATCACATTAAAAAATGACATTGGAATTTGGATCGGAAGTGCATTGTATGTATAGATGGCTTTTGGTAGAATAGACATTTTTACTATGTTAAGTCTTCCTATTCATGAGCAAGGTGTGTTTTTCCACTTAAGTAGGTCCTTTTTAGTTTCTTGTAGTAGTACTTTGTAGTTTTTTTATATAGGTCTTTTACGTCTTTGGTAAGATTTATTCCCAAGTATTTTATCTTCTTGGGGGCTACTGGGAATGGTATTGATTTGGTGATTTCCTCTTCGATGTTCTTTTTGTTGATGTAGAGGAATCCAAGTGATTTTTGTATGTTTATCTTATAATCTGAGACTCTGCCAAACTCTTCTATTAGTTTCAGTAGTTTTCTGGAGGATTCCTTAGGGTTTTCTGTGTATAAGATCATGTCATCTGCAAATAGAGATAATTTTACTTCCTCCTTGCCAATCCGGATGCCCTTTATTTCTTTGTCTAGCCTAATTGCTCTGGCTAGGACCTCTTGCACAATGTTGAATAAGAGCGGTGATAAAGGGCATCCTTGTCTGGTTCTTGTTCTCAAGGGAAATGCTTTCAGGTTCTCTCCATTTAGAATGATGTTGGCTGTTGGCTTTGTATAGATGCCCTTTATTATGTTGAGGAATTTTCCTTCAATTCCTATTTTGGTAAGAGTTTTTATCATAAATGAGTGTTGGACTTTGTCAAATGCCTTTTCTGCATCAATTGATAAGATCATGTGGTTTTTGTCTTTTGTTTTATTTATATGGTGGATTACATTAACGGTTTTTCTAATATTAAACCAGCCTTGCATACCTGGTATAAATCCCGCTTGGTCATGGTGGATTATTTTTTTGATATGTTGTTGAATTCTATTGGCTAGAATTTTGTTGAGGATTTTTGCATCTATGTTCATGAGGAATATAGGTCTGTAATCTTCTTTTTTTGTGATGTCTTTACCTGGTTTTGGTATCAGGGAGATGGTGGCTTCATAGAATGAGTTAGGTAGTATCCCGTCATTTTGCATGCTTTGAAATACCTTTAGTAGTAGTGGTGTTAGCTTTTCTCTGAAAGTTTCGTAGGACTCTGCAGTAAAGCCGTCCAGGCCAGGGCTTTTTTTTTGTTGGGAGTTTTTTGATTACCATTTCAATCTCTTTTTTTGTTATGGGTCTATTTAGTTGTTCTACTTCTGATTGTGTTAGTTTAGGTAGGTAGTGTTTTTCTAGGAATTCATCCATTTCTTCTAGGTTTGCAAATTTGTTAGAGTACAATTTTTCATAATAATCTGAAATGATTCTTTTAATTTCAGTTGGGTCTGTTGTGATGTGGCCCATCTCGTTTCTTATTTGGGTTATTTGTTTCCTTTCCTGTATTTCTTTAGTCAGCCTGGCCAATGGTTTATCAATTTTGTTAATTTTTTCAAAGAACCAGCTTTTGGCTTTGTTAATTCTTTCAATTGTTTTTCTGTTCTCTAATTCATTTAGTTCAGCTCTAATTTTTACTAGTTGTTTTCTTCTGGTGCCTGATGGATTCTTTTGTTGCTCACTTTCTATTTGTTCAAGTTGTAGGGACAGTTCTCTGATTTTGGCTCTTTCTTCTTTTTGTATGTGTGCATTTATTGATATAAATTGACCTCCGAGCACTGGTTTTGCTGTGTCCCAGAGGTTTTGATAGGAAGTGTTTTCATTCTCGTTGCATTCTATGAATTTCTTTATTCCCTCCTTAATGTCTTCTATAACCCAGTCTTTTTTGAGCAGGGTATTGTTCAGTTTCCAAGTATTTGATTTCTTTCCCCTTGTTTTTCTGTTATTGATTTCCACTTTTATGGCCTTATGGTCTGAGAAGATGCTTTGTAATATTTCGATGTTTTGGATTCTGGAAAGGTTTGTTTTATGACCTAATATGTGGTCTATTCTAGAGAATGTTCCATGTGTGCTAGAAAAAAAAGTATACTTTGCAGCAGTTGGGTGGAGAGTTCTGTATAAGTCAATGAGATCAAGTTGGTTGATTGTAGCAATTAGGTTCCGCGTCTCTATTGAGCTTCTTACTGGATGTCCTGTCCTTTTCCGAAAGTGGTGTGTTGAAGCCTCCTACTATAATTGTGGAGGTGTCTATCTCACTTTTCAGTTCTGTTAAAATTTGTTTTATGTATCTTGCAGCCCTGTCATTGGGTGCATAGATATTTAGTATGGTTATATCTTTCTGGTCAATTGTCCCTTTAATCATTATGTAGTGTCCTTCTTTATCCTTTGTGGTGGATTTAACTTTAAAGTCTATTTTGTCAGAAATTAATATTGCTACTCCTGCTCTTTTTTGCTTATTGTTTGCTGCATGTATTTTTTTCCATCCTTTGAGTTTTAGTTTGTTTGTGTCTCTAAGTCTAAGTGTGTGTCTCTTGTAGGCAGCATATAGACGGATCGTGTTTCTTTATCCAGTCTGAGACTCTCTATCTCTTTATTGGTGCGTTTAGTCCATTTACATTCAGTGTAATTATAGATAAGTATGTGTTTAGTGTTATCATTTTGTTGCCTTTTTATGTGTGTTGTTGACAGTTTCATTTTTCCACTTACTTTTTTGTGCTGAGACATTTTTCTTTGTAAATTGTGTGTTCCTCATTTTCATAGTATTTGACTTTATGTTTGCTGATGTTTTTCTTGGTTTTTATTTTGAGCTATGGAGTTGTTAGACCTCTTTGTGGTTACCTTAATATTTACCCCTAATTTTCTAAGTAAAAACCTAACTTGTATTGTCCTATATCACCTTGTATCCCTCTCCATATGGCAGTTCTATGCCACCTGTATTTAGTCCCTCTTTTTGATTATTGTGATCTTTTACATATTGACTTCAATGATTCCCTGTTTTGAGTGTTTTTTTCTTTTTAAAATTAATCTTAATTTGTTTTTGTGATTTCCCTATTTGAGTTGCTATCAGGATGTTCTGTTCTGTGACCTTGTGTTGTATTGTTATCTGATATTTTTGTTTTTCTGTCCAAACAATTTCCTTTAGTATTTCTTGTAGCTTTGGTTTGGTTTTCGCAAATTCTCTAAGCTTGTGTTTATCTGTAAATGTTTTAATTTCACCTTCATATTTGAGAGAGAGTTTTGCTGGATATATGATCCTTGGCTGGCAGTTTTTCTCCTTCATTGCTCTATGTATGTCATCCCATTGCCTTCTTGACTGCATGGTTTCTGCTGAGTAGTCTGAACTTATTGATTCTCCTTTGTAGGAGACCTTTCTTTTATCCCTGGCTGCTTTCAAAATGTTCTCTTTATCTTTGGTTTTGGCAAGTTTGATGATAATATGCCTTGGTGATTTTCTTTTTGGATCAGTGTTATATGGGGTTCGATGAGCATCTTGGATAGATATCCTTTTGTCTTTCATGATGCCAGGGAAGTTTTCTGCCAACAGATTTTCAACTATTCTCTCTGTATTTTCTGTTATCCCTCCCTGTTCTGGAGCTCCAATCACATGCAAGTTATTCCTCTTGACAGAGTCCCACATGATTCTTAGGGTTTCTTCATTTTTTTAAATTCTTTTCTCTGATTTTTCTCCAACTATATTAGTGTCAATTGCCTTATTCTCCATCTCCCCTACTCTGCATTCCAATTGCTCGATTCTGCTCCTCTGACTTCCTATTGAGTTGTCTCATTCTATAATTTTACTGTTAATCTTTTGGATTTCTGAATGCCGTCTCTCAATGGATTCTTGCAGCTTATTAATTTTTCCACTATGTTCTTGAATAATCTTTTTGATTTCTTCAACTGCTTTATCAGTGTGTTCCTTGGCTTTTTCTGTAATTTGCCTTATTTCATTTCTGAGGTCATCCCTGATGTCTTGAAGCATTCTGTAAATTAGTTTTTTTATTCTGCATCTGGCAATTCCAGGATTGTATCTTCATTTGGGAAAGATTTTGATTCTTTAGTTTGGGGAGTTGTAGAAGCAATCATGGTCTGCTTCTTTATGTGGTTTGATATTGACTGCTGTCTCCAAGCCATCACTAAGATATTGTAGTCATTTATTCTGTATTTGCTCACTGAGTCTTACCTTGTTTTGTTTTCTTTCATTATATGTAGATGGGCTACTAGATTGCACTGTCTTGATTATTGTAGCCCTTGAGTCACTTATGTCCTATTACCAGCTGGTTTGGGCTGTTACCAGATATATAAGCCTAAGAGTCCATTCACTATTCTTGAGTAGAATCTGATTTTGGATCATCAAGTGTGTAGTGCAGACTGTCACCTATCCACCCAGAGAAGTAGTGGTGATAGTTGTGTGCACCAGATTCTAGTAGCAGCAGGGGTTCACACTCTAGGGGGCGCAGGATGCTGACAGGCTTCCCCCAAGTGTCAGTGAGGTAGGTGTGTCTCTATTCCTAAAGCACCTTGGTGGGTGGGCTCTGCAGCTGTACCTTAGGCCCCCAATGCAAGTACCTCTACAGATTGGTAGGTGTCACCCTCCTTAGATCTCTAAGGCAGGAGGCTAGGTGATCTGGGGGGAGCTTCAGCCCTCAGTTCCCTGTTGTGGGTCAGTGAGGGCTCTGTTGAATATGCAGAGATATCAGACCTGGGAAACTTGTCTTTCCAGTAATCCGCTAAAACAGTTACAGTCAGATTTCTATCAGAAAGGCCTTTGCATTATAATAGCCAACTTGTTCCATGTAGGGATGAAAGCCCAAGACTGTGGTTCACATATGCTTGGCTGGAGCTGGTTCTGTGTTTTTAGTCCAATTAGGGAAGGATTTTTGGTCCCTGGGTTTTTTGTAGCTGCTTCTCTCAGGCCAGGAGAATGGGTTAGGGAGAGACCAAAAAAAAAAGAAAAGAAAAGAAAAGAAAAACCACAGAGCGGTTCACTCTCTGGCTCAGGAAATTCCAATGTTAATGAAGCCACCTGGGAAGGGGAGGGGAGGGTTCAGATAAATAGGAGAGAGTAGCACCCCAGAATATAGACAAAGTTACTTATCTTGCTTGGGATGACTGTTTTATCTGTGATTCCTGAGAGGGATGCATCGATTGTGTGCGCTGGCTGGGTAGAGATTGCCCCCTAGGGTCAGGCCCGCGTCCGTGCTTGCGCTGTCTCAGAAGCCACGGTTAGTTCCTCCGCTCCCAGTCCAAAGCCCAGCACCAAGTTTCCCCAGCTGGGACGCCGCACTCCCAGCTCAAAACCAGTTGCTGCCTCTTGGTGACTTCTCCTCCTGTCAGCTGCATCACTGTGCTGCCTGCGTGCACTGGCTGGGCTTCCCCCAAGGTCAGTTCAGGGGGCTAGGGCTGTGCCCCGTGTTTGCGCTGTCTCAGGATGCCGTGCTCAGCTCCCCTGCACCCGATCCAAAGCCTGGTGCCAAGGTTTCCTGACTGGGATGCTGGCTCCAGGCTCCAAAAACAGTCGCTGCTTCCCCGTGGTTGTTCGTTCTCAGTCTCTGTCACTCAGGTCAACTCTTTAGATCTGTGTTTGATGGTCAGGGTTCGTAGATTGTCATGTATGTGATCAATTCACTTGTTTTTCCAGGTCTTGGTTGCAAGAGGGATCCGAGGTAGCTTCTACCTAGTCAGCCATCTTGGCCCCGCCTCCGCTTTGTTTTTTAAAACAAATCTTGAGTAGGCACATTTCTAAGAGATTAAGATAGTCTCTTTAGTAAAACAATTTGACACATAGAAGAATCTTATCTTTTTTATATTCAAAGTCAGAAAATGTAAGTAGAGGATATTATTAAGTTATAACAAAGAAGCAAGCATAATCATGTATAATAAAGAAGAAAGCATAATTGAGATATTTGTCTGACAAATCAGCTTGCAAGGTTTTCATTTGGCTCATGGGGTTGTAAATATTTTGTATCATCTTCTCTCTTATGTTTTAAAGGAAGGCAATTTAAAACATAGGACCTATTAAACAAAGATTTTTTAAAATATAAAGAACTGCTTCTTCTCGTTGCAAACCTCAACTAAACTGCTGGCTGGAGCTAAGTCCAGCAGATCTCAGCAGAGCCCTAACTACCTGCAGACAAGGTGTTCACACCCATGAGTGAGAAATAAAGATTTGTTGTTATAAACCATAGAGTTGTGGGGTTGTTTGTCATACAGCAAAAGACATTCTTCCATTCTCTTATTCATTTATTCATCATTCATTCAATATATACTGAACACCCACTATCTGGTAGGCATTGCTATCAAAATCCAAAGCTGGTGTTTCTTTTGAAATTATTGATTAGTCAAACTTGTGATAAAAACAAATCAGGAAAAAGAAAGAAGGTGCAAATAAACAACAGCATCTATGAAATACAAAAATGCAACACACAAATAAACAGGAAAATTCCCGTGGCTAATAAGCATATGAAGGGATGTTCACCCTCACTAGTAATTAGAAAAATACAAATTAAAACAATTAGAAAGTCTGATAATATCAGTGGTGAGGAAGTTGCAAAATAAGAAACCATCTATACTGCTTGAGGGAAAGAAAACAGCACAACTATTTCAGAGAGCAACTTGGAAGTACTTGGTAGATTATACTTATATTTTATGATGTAGCAATTACACACCTAGGTCCCTTGCACATATCCCTAATTTACCCAGTAATGTGTTTATCACAGCACTATAGTTACAAGGATGGGGGAAGCCTAGATATCTATCAGGAAAGGAATGGGAAATAAAACGAGAGATAGGCACATAATGAAGTTACATACAGCACTCAGAAACAAGGTCCTAGATTAATATATAACTAGATGGGTCTTAAAATATCATAGCAAAGGGAAAAAAAATTATAATAGAATGCCTTCCACGGAGATTTTACACACATACCCAGAAAACAATGCTACACTTCTTTTTAAGAATACATGTGTATCTAAATAAACATAGAAATGACAGACTGAAAGGATGGATATTAAATAAATAAAAGTGGGGATGGAGATGGTAGATGAATGGAAAAACAGTAAAATAAAAGCAAAAAAGTAAAATAAAGAAAGGACATATATAGCTGCTGGTAGTATACAATGAAATGGAGAGTGTGAGTAATTCAGTTTTGTCCACTTGATATTCTAAAAATAATAAACAGGAGAATCCAGAGTATGAGGGCTAGGGGAATTTGGGAGAGAATATGAAAGTCACTGCTATTTGAGGATGAGTACATTGCATTCTTATGCTTCTGATGATGCCCTGCTTTTAGATTTTTTCTGGGTCTAAATAAAAAAAATAAAGATAATAATTATCTCAGAAGTGTTAACCTAACTGTACTAGGTACAAGATGGAGTCACTTGGGCTGACCCCCATGTCAGCGAACTGAAACCTAAGTTTCTATTTCTTGTAAAAGCCTAACCTCTCCATTAGCCAAAATTCAGATCATCGATTGACCCTCCTGAAACCAGAAACCTAAGCTAACCAGTTAGGGCATGCCTATTCAGTTTAGCCAAGTTTAAAATTTCCCCTTTATTCCCAAATAAGGAAATAAAATGTCTGTCAGTCAATTTGAAATTTGCCCAGTACAGCTTTCTTGTTCCCATATATCTGCGCTTAAAAAACCTCTTGCTTTGTACCACTCTTTGGAACTCTTGTTTGATTCAAGATCAGAAATTCCAAAATTCATGAACTGAAAAACAAACCTGTGAATTTGTACACACATGTAATACTGTGGAAATTGTATTTTTGATAGTAGTTATATTTTAATTCTGGTTTTAATTTGGCAAATGATAATAACAAAATAATTTATAAAGCTTAACTTCATGTGCCTATTTATATTAGTAAACATAAACGTGGATAATATGTTTAAAAAGAGTGTGAGGTACCATGATCATCAAAAATCTGACCTTTCCACATAATAAATATGGTGATTTTTTTCACAGTGGAATTTCTTTTGCAATTATATTGCTAATCGGTATGAGGCTTAAAGTGCATTCATGGATTTTGATGTGTCATCATTAGAAATTACTTCAGTTGAAGCTGTTATTATATCTTCCTTTAGTTATCATTAATGACCTTTAATAATGATTACCATTGAACCTCGGTACCTCTCAAAATTATTTGACTTGCAATTACCTATGCTATATCCTCGTTGTCTTGCTTCCTCTGAACAATCACAAAAGACAAAAGAAGGCATTGGAGTATACAGCAAAGCTTATTAGAGGAAATGACTAAGATAATATTTTCTTAACTGTTGAATATGAATATTGAGGGTATTATGCTTTCATGTAGAACATTTAATTATATACAGTGCATTTTAACATCACTGATTCCTCCTTAGTTGATGGTTATGAATGTTCATGACTGGGGAAATGCCAACTTCCCATCGTAGGGAATGTAAAGAAAGTTTCTGGCTGCTGATTAAAGTGCTTCACAAATTTTACAGGGAAGAATATACATTTTGTATTTTTTTAGGGAGAGGAAGAATAGACATTGCCTACTGAGAAAAAAATCTTAAAAACATTATTATATCACTCAAAGTGATCATTATAATTCAGCAATCGTCTGTTTCTTTGACCAAGTAACCAGTGGACAAAGTGAGATTACTTATTTCTTTGACTAGGTGAATTGAGAAGGAATAGATTTAGAATGATTACCTTAAAAAAAGAGTGATTACCTTAGGAACTGGTTATTATGGAAAAATGTGTCGTATTTACCCTGTAGATTGATGGTGGTACTGCTTTTCTCTTTATTTTATATCATAATTAGGTTTCTGGCTATTTCATGTGAATTTTTATACATATTGGATTTCAAAATGATTTTGCACTTGCAAAATAGTTATTTTGAAATTCAAAGACAGTTAAATAAGCTAACCACTTGAGATCTGATAGTATTGGAATTATAACTAGTAACTAGTTGCCATGGAGTTGACTCTAACTCATGGCAACCCCATGTGTGTCCAAATAGAACTGTGTTCCATAGGATTTCCAATGGCCAATTTTTGGAAGGAGATCACCAGGACTTTTTTCTTGGTACCTCTGGGTGGACTTGAACTTTTAACCTTTGAGTTGGCAGCCTAGAGTGTTAACTGTTTGAATACCCAGTGATTCCTGTTCGAACCATAAGATTTCATTTATTTTCTTACATTTACTTATTGATTTGCTGGTCTAATCACCTGTTCCTCAAAATATGTTCCCAATAGAGTAGCATTTGTGAAACATGGTTGCACTTTTGATTTTGTCCTATCTCTCTGGATCAGGCTAAATCACAAATTCCCTGGTTCATTGCCACAATTTTTTAAGTAACTAAGAATGACCTACAATGCTTACTTTCAGAAGATCAGCCATTCAATTCACTGCTGGTTAATTAATAATTTAGCCCTGGGAGAGACACAGTTCCCTATAAGTAGAGATACTCTTCAGATATCCACAATTCTTTTATTTCATAATGTACAAAAGGTAATATGCTCCTTTATGAAAATATTTTCTGAAATTTCAAAATCTCTATTTATTGTATGAAACAAGTAACTTTTATTTTTATTTTGTTTACCTTTTTTTTTCCCTTAATTTTTTTGACATGGCCCCATAGGAATACAGGTGATACTTCTGCTGTATCAGTTACTACAGCTTTACTAGTTAAATAGAAATCACAGAAACTCACATATTGTGTACTTTGTACCTTTCAAGTTGCTATCAGCTAATCTTCATCAAATATTATTAGTTAAATATAATGTGCACATAGAGTCAGACGTCTAGGCTCTTTGAGTAGACTAAGCTAAAGCTTAAATTAGATGGATATTTTGACATAAATCTGTATAAAAATAATAAATATCAAAAATCCATTATAATGATCTTGTTGTTATGTGCCACTGAGTTGGTTCCTACTCATAGTGACAGTAGACCCTATGTACAACTGCCCAGTCCTGTGCTAGCCTCACAATATAATATTATAATTATAATATAATTAATATACTATATTATAGTATAATATAATATATTATACTATAATATATTACATTATAATTGGAGCTAGTGATACAAAGAAGCTGGAATGGTGGAGAATCTGATAGTGGCAGTAGTATGGAAGCAACAACTTGTTCCAGGGCAGTAATGGATGTGTAACTAGTTGTGGCATATGGTGTCTATACCAGTAGTGCTGACTTTGCAAATGGTGGCATCCAGCATTTGGCAATGGTGGGAGCAATGCCCTACCTCCCTGGATCCACGGTGTGGTCCTGACTGCTGCCTAGTGTCTTTTGTCCTTTCACTTTTTCAGAGAGTAGTTCTCCAGACTTTCTAGCAATTCTCTTAGCTGCATAGAATCTTTTCAGTAAATTATGTTTCAGCTTAGAGTTGGTTCTGTTACTTGTGTTAATAACCTGAATTGAATTGCGTACTTCTATAATCTTATAAGGGAGTCCCTGGAGAGGCACAAATGGTTAAGCACTTGACTTCTAGCTGAAGGGTTGGCAGTTCAAACGCACCCAGAAGCACCTCAGAAGACAGGCCTGGTGATCTGCTTCTGAAAGGTCACAGCCTTAAAAACCCTTTGGAGCATGTGGTTGCCATGAGTCAGAATCGACTTGACAGCAACTGACAACAGCAACAACCTTATAAAGGTAGGTTTTATGAATATTGTTTTGTATATGAATCAACAAAGGCCAAGAGAGAGAAATTAACTTGGCTCTGATAAAACATTTAGTGAGAATAAGAGCCAGGATTCAAACTTAACCACTCTAACTCTGGGGCCCTTTTTACTCTAACACAATGTGGCAGAGTTGACTATATACTAAACAATCCGCTTTTCTTTACTAAGCATGCAGATCCCCACATGTCTGTCAGTTTGTCGTACTGTGGGGGCTTTGCATGTTGCTGTGGTGCTGGAAGCTATGCCACCGGTGTTCAGATACCAGCAGGGTCACCCATGGAGGGCAGGTTTCAGCTTAGCTTCCAAACTAAGACAGACTAGGAAGAAGGACCTGGCAGTCTACTTCTGAAAAACATTAGTCAGTGAAAACCTTATGAATAGCAGCAGAACATTGTCTGATATAGTGCTGGAAGAAGAGTCCCGCAGGTTGGAAAGCACTCAAAAGATGACTGGGGAAGAGCTGCCTCCTCAAAGTAGAGTTGACCTTAATGATGTGGATGGAGTAAAGCTTTCGGGACCTTCATTTGCTGATGTGATGCGACTCAAAATGAGAAGAAACAGCTGCAAACATCCATTAATAACCGGAACCTGGAATGTATGAAGTATGAATCTAGGAAAACTGGAAATCATCAAAAATGAAATGGAACACATAAACATTGATATCCTAGGCATTAGTGAGCTGAAATGGATTGGTATTGGCCATTTTGAATTGGACAATCATATGGTCTACTACGCTAGGAATGGCAACTTGAAGAGGAATGGTGTTGCATTCATCGTCAAAAGAACATTTCAAGATCGATCCTGAAGTACAACACTGTCAGTAAAAGGAAAATATCCATATGCCTACAAGGAAGACCAGTTAATACAACTATTATTCAAATATACACACCAGCCAGTAGGGCCAAAGATGAAGCAATTAGAAGATTTTTACCAGCTGCTGCAGTCTGAAATTGATCGTACATGTAACCAAGATGCATTGATAATTACTGGCGATCGGGATGCGAAAGTTGGAAACAAAGAAGAAGGATCAGTAGTTGGAAAATATGGCTTTGGTAATAGAAACAATGCTGGAGATCAAATGATAGAATTTTGCAAGACCAGTGACCTCTTCATTGCAAATACCTTCTTTCACTAACATAAACGGTGACTATTTTTTATACACATGGACCTCGCCAGACGGAACACACAGAAATCAAATTGACTACATCTGTGGAAAGAGATGATGGAAAGCTCAATATCATCAGTCAGAGAACAAGGCCAGGGGCCGACTGTGGAACAGACCATCAATTGCTTATATGCAAGTTCAAGCTGAAACTGACGAAAATCAAAGAAAGTCCACAAGAGTCAAAATATGACCTCGAGTATATTCCACCTGAATTTAGAGATCATCTGAAGAACAGATTTGATGCATTGAACACTGGTGACCGAAGACCAGATGAGTTGTGGAATGACATCAAGGACATCATCCACGAAGAAAGCAAGAGGTCATTGAAAAGACAGGAGAGAAAGAAAACACCAAGATGGATGTCAGAGGAGACTCTGAAACTTGGTCTCGAAAATCGAGCAGCTAAAACAAGAGGAAGAATTCATGAAGTAAAAGAACTGAACAGAAGATTTCAAAAGCCGTCTCGAGAAGACAAAGTATTATAACGACACGTGCAAAGAGCTGGAGATGGAAAACCAAAGGGTAAGAACATGCTCAGCGTTTCTGAAGCTGATAGAAC